>NC_081546.1:29897998-29909756 GCF_901000735.1 Corylus avellana
AGGGATATTTTCCCTAATTTATTATTTTTACAACTTGTAATGGCTTTTCTATAAAACTCAAGGTTTATTTATTATTATTATTATTTGCTAATAAAACTCAAGGTTTATTGAATAAGAGACATCATATAAGACAATTTTCTTCAGCATATTTCATCTTATATAAAAAATTTAAGAGGCCTTCCTAATTTTATATTGAGAAAGTGAGTAGCTAGCCAACATATATAAAGTGAATGGATTATAAAAACACTTATGGGTATTAAGTCTCATATTAATTTTTAATTATGGGAAACTGAGTTTTATAAGTGAAGAGTTCCAATTATAACTTGATTAGTTAATAATTAAAGTGATAATGCAAATGTAACTAGCTACCTAACATTTTTTTTTAACGCCATCGAGTGTTAGAGGATAGCATGACATAACCCAGACGAAGACGTAAAAGACAAATAGTATGTAAAATTAATTTGTCTAAAGTTGGTGTGAATAAAGATTAATTAGTTTTATAATTTTCTTGTCAGGGCGCTGCATTCCAAATTTTTATTTAAGCACAATAAGGACAGCCTAGGCGCCTAGACCCGTGAAGTAGCCTTGTGTTTAGCATGGGTAGAATAAAATATATTGGGCTGAGCTAAGGGTGAAGATTGGCCATGATATGAGATTATGTATGATAATGAAATTTGAACACATTTCAATGTAAACGTACGTGGTGTGATAGCGACAATTAATTAATAAAATTCACAACTAGACCTTATGGAAATTTCTTAAATCCATAAGCTAAATTCGAGATATTGGAGCACTAAAAAGTTTAAATCGGCAGGCAAGAGAAATATAGTTGATGAATATTTTGAAATTGTTTTCCTTTTGCAAATTGGAGGCCAATTTACAAGTTCCACAAAACTTGAATCTATTCATATTATATTATATAAGGGTAACTTCACTTTAAACCCCTAAATTAATTATCACGTGATTTGACAATCTTTTTGAACTTTAAAATCTCTCAATTTGAGCCCATAAACTTTTAATTACAGTTAATTTGAACCCCTTCGTCAAATTTTAAACACTAAAAATGAGACAATGACGTTTATACTTCTGATTTTTTTATAAAATATATTTCCAAATTTACATTTAATTTCAAATTAATTTATTTTTTAAAAAAAAAATCACAAGGTGACCCATAGTTAGGCCATCCTGTGACCTTTTTTTTCAATTTTTTTTTTATTAAAGTTAATTTTGTTTTTTTGGGGATTTTAATGGTAAAAATTGATAGAAGAAGTAAATTAATTGCAATTAAAATTTAGGAATTCAAATTGAGAGATTTTAAAATTCAAAAACTTATCAAATCGCATGATAATTTAAAAGTTTAAAATAAAATTACCCTATAATATAAGATTCTCATAGCTTTATTTATTTTTATTTTATTTTTTTATTCAAAGCGGGGAAAGGGGAAAGGGGATAAGATTCTCATAGCTTGCTGCCAAATAGTACTCCACGCCCGAGAAAAACCTTTTAGATAAGAACGAATATTGAAAAAAATATTTCCCTGAAAGCGAAGACCAAACATAAACAACGTGTGTATATATATATATATATATATTTTAATTGCATGAATATTATTATATCTTCACCTTGTGCATACAATTTTTCACTAAATGGTTTGGAGAAAATTTTTTTCAACATATTCCCATAAGTAATAAATGTCATTCAATATTTTTAGATTTTTAAGAAATTAATGTTTAGATTCTTATATTAGTTAATTGACAATAAATGACTGTTAAAATATTAAAAAAAAATATGTGAGAGATGACATTGGCACTTATTAGACTAGGTTGAAGAAAATTTCCCCCAAACCAGTTTGAGGGAAATTTCTGTCATTAATTAATATTAAAACTAAATAGATGATCAGTTTACTCCACCTTTCACCGAATTAAATATAGGATATATTTTTTTTCATGAAATACTTATCTTAGGGACGGAACCAGCTTTGAATTTGGGGGACCTAGGGCAAAAAAAGTTTGGGAATGGACCAAAAATATATATTTTTTTTACCTGAATTTTTTTTTTTTTTTTTCCTTACAATTTTTTTTCTCTTATAATTTGGGGGCACCATGGCCCCTGCCAGTACCCCCAGTTCCGTCTCTGACTTATCTATCTATATATTGACAATGATATATATTGTCAGTAACTTAAGGACGAGAACGATCGATGTGTTATGTATTAACCATCGAGCATTTTTTTTATAGAATAGATTGAGATTATTCTATTTTCACCTTTATCATGCATGCATGCTTTCCGTGTTAATTTGAAGCTTTTACTTGGCATTACATTTATATATATATATATATATATATACGTTGAGTTTAGCCAAAGAGAGGCCCAGCTTCTCTAGGTTACTTGGCACAAAGAAAATACTTAGAATTAATTAAACGAAATAAAATGAAGAAGGAGCACTTAATTACCAAAAACAAATTAAAAGGACAAGGAATAAACACCCAACAAAATTTTCTCTCTTTTAACAGATAATTATGAAAAAAACTAATAATAGTGCGGAAATAATAAAGCAGAATAATAAAAATAAGGATACAGAAATTTATGTGGTTTGGTCTATGACCTAGGATAAAGCTCCTAAGGTTGCATTAAACTCTTATTCTCTAAATTTTGTTTACAATATAATATGCTCATATTTATAGGAGAATCATGTTGGATACAAATAGATTTCTACTCTAGCTAGATGATAAGTCTTTAACTATAGATAAACTTCAACTGTAACTCAACAATAGTTTTCAAAGTGTAAGTGTGACTTAGTGATATTATGTAAGTCAATAATAGTCTTCCATTGTGACTATTGTTCTTAAATTCCATGATATACTATCACAAAATTATACAACCGCACATTTAGATTGAATTATCATTTGGTTTTGCAAAATGTTATATGCAGATCTAAAAGATCAATACTTAATTCAACTTTTTTTTTTTTTTTTTAACATGAAATTGATAAGGCTAGGGATGGTTGCCTTAGGGGAAGAGATGTGGGCGAGGTAGTTGCTATGAGTAATATTACAAGTCTCTCTTGTATTTCTCAAAGAATGATGTGACTCTTAAAATTACCTTTGAACTTGTGATTGATCATTATTGAATTTTAATCAAATAGTTATTTTAAAAGCCACCTCATTTTTAGAGTGATACAACTGCAGTAGCGGAGTTAGAAATTTACTATTGTAGGGGTCAATTTAAAAATATAATAAACACAATTTAAAATAAAAATTTAATATTTTTTAACTGCAACCGTTAGGTTTTTACAACTAGAGTTTTAGAATGATATTATTTAGCAACCCTTTAAGATTTGAAATTTGGTCATTAAAATCCAATGATTTATTACTTTTTGAAATGTTAACTTCTTTTTTATTAGATAGATAGTTTTTAATTTTGACATTGTGATTTAAGAACCTAAAATTTTAAATTACAATTACATAAGAAACAATTATTGATAAACAACAAATAAACAATCATAGAATAGAAACACACACACACACACGTACACATTTAATTTTGAAATTGTAATTTAAGAACCTAAATTTTTAAATTAAAATTATATAAGAAACAACCATTGATAAACAACAAATAAACAAACATATAATAGAAACACACACACATCCATTGATAAACAACAAATAAACAATCATAGAGTAGAAAAACACACACACACACACAAGTAATCATGAAATAAATTATATACATCGGAAGTGTTTACTTTTTTGCTTTGATTATGAACACTATCCAACTCTTTTTTTTTTTTTTTTTTTTAAACATATATATTTCGAAATTTTCTACAAGCTAATTTTATATGAATCTTATAATATTATCTAAGTAGCAAATAGTGCTTGATGGGTGATGCAAACCAAAATAATATATGAGTTTGCCTTATTTACTTCCTAGAGAAAAGAAGTTTGCTACCAATAATTCAATAAAAAACTTTAGAGTGATTAAAAAAAAAAAAAATCTTTGACTTTCAAAAGACCAAGTGAGCCTATGATCTTTTAAAAGTGGTTTTTTTTTTTTTTTTAAATGACAAATGTGTAGAGGCTATTTTCAAACCTTAATTATTAAAAAAAAAAAAATGAAAGGCTCAGGTGGCCACAGGCCCCACAAGCTCTTAAGTGGCTCCGCTACTAGATACAAAAAGAGTGATACAAGAAGGACTTTTAAAATTAGTCGGGGTAGTAGTGACTAATGACTTTGTGTTTAAGTTAACCAATAATTTATTGTGGTCTTTGCAATTAATTTCACACTCAATTATCAAATTTGACCAATAATAGAAAACTCTATGTTTTTCATCTTCATTTTTTACTTTAATATTTAAGAAATAAAACATATAGACAATATATAATAAATAATAAGTGGGGTCCAAATGCCACATCTGATTTCATGTGCATGGTTTAATTTAATACAAATTGAAGGTTTTTTTTTTTTTTTTTGAGCAAATACAAACAAAAGGGAAGGGTTACAAAGGGGGATCCTTCCCACTATTAATTCTAATGGAAGATAAGATGGAAGAGGAATTGGGAATGCTACCAAACACAAGGTTGGTAGCGGCCCACTTGGCGAGGTGGTGCGCACGAAAGTTTGCACTTCTAGAAACTTTTGTAGCATTCCAAACTTGAAAATGCTGAAGTTTCAACTGAATGTCGGCAATGATTGGAGCAATGGTCCATTCGGTGAAGAGATTCTGATTGTTAATGGCTAAGATAGAAACCAAAGAATCACCCTCAATCAACAAATTGTTGCAGCCTTGTGAGATAGCAAGATCAATCCCGGTAAGAGCTGCCTTTGATACTTTATTCACGTGAAGGCATAATTATAATAGAATTAATCTAATTGGAACAAAGTTCCAATTAGTCATATGAGCATCTATGATGGAAAGAATAAAAAATTAGTCTATAAACAAAGACGATCTATAGTATAGCAAAAATTAGCTAGACATAGGTTCAAAGCATCTCTATCCAAATAAAGAAGAGCTATTCAACTCTCTACTTTTTTTAAATATTATTTTTATTATTTTTTTTCTACTTTAAAGGGGAGAGAGAAAGAGAGAAATAATAATAAAAAAAACTTACAAAGTACTAAAAGTTTTATTTTAAAGTGCATGTAGAATATCTCTGCCGGAAGAGAAGCCCTTTGTGAGCTTAAACAAACACGGTTGGAGGTACCTATATAAAGTTATTTAGGTAGGTTATAATAAATTATTTTATCAGTAAACCCAATTTTATAAATTTTTAAGTTAAAAATAAAATTTAAACTTGGTTACCGGTTGCATGTGGCATAAGCAAAAAAAAAAAACAAAGAAAATGACATTGGCCGACCAACTGCCCAAGGATTCCCAAAGTCAAAAGCTAAATCCACCCCTAGGTAAGTGATGATACAAAATTTTAAAACATGACATTTAGCCTTAACATGCAAATGATGTTTGTCGTGTTCAACATGTTGAAATTTATTGATGATAAATTAAGTTGAAAATAGCCTCAATATTGTCGCTGCATATAGAGAAGACATTTCGTAAATACTTGATTTATTGCAAGTGTGTTTCACGTTGGGATTAATTAATTCATACGTCCCAATCAAAATGAATATGCGTGGTTCCTTAGTAATAGTAAAAGTTGGTCAATTAACTTTGAAGCATCTTTTTTTGATTGGAGCGTGATTCATATGAGAAGGCTGCAGGAACTTGGAAAGTGAGGTAGAAAGATGACTCTATAAATTCCCCCAAGGTTTTATCACAGAGGCATCCAGATCATTAAGTTAAAGTTCTCCATCTCTCTAGCTCTCACACACACAACACACTTAGCTAGCTGCACCCTCAGTAGTCCCTAGCTCATGGAAGCAACACTACATGCACCCCTCAAGCCTCCAAGTTATGGAAACCTGGTCACCATTCTCAGTATTGATGGAGGTGGAATCAGAGGGCTTATCCCAGGAACTATCCTTTGTTTCCTCGAGTCTGAGCTCCAGGTACAATCAATTAATATAAATTAAGTAAAATTTAATTATTCAAGTAGTAGTAGAGCTTAATTAATTACTATTTTTGGGGATATATATATATATATATGATGGATGCAGAAGCTGGATGGTGAAGATGCAAGAATCGCGGATTATTTTGACGTGATTGCAGGAACAAGCACGGGTGGTCTTGTGACGGCCATGCTAACAAGCCCCAATGAGAAGAATAGACCTTTGTATGCTGCCAAGGATATTAAAGACTTTTACCTAAATCACAGTCCTAAAATATTTCCACAGTACAGTTTTCTGTTGTATAAATATGCTACGAAGATTATCAAAGCTGTTTACGGACCAAAATACGATGGGAAATATCTACATCGCCTTGTGAAAGAAAGACTTGGAAGCACAAGATTGAGCCAGACATTGACAAATGTTGTTATCCCAACGTTTGACATCAAGCGACTCCAGCCAACCATCTTCTCCAGCTTCGAGGTTTAAACTTCTTCACCCAAACTTAAATGACGTATAAAACGATGTCGATCGATCAACTATATATAATTATAATCATAAATTCATAATTATATATGGAGCTGAACGTCGAATATATATATTGTTGTTTCTGTGCATGTAGGTGAAGAAAAACCCAAGCTTGAATGCGTTGCTCTCAGACGTGTGCATTGCCACATCAGCAGCACCCACTTATCTTCCAGCTCATTACTTTGAAACCAAAGATCCAGCAGGAAATGTGAGAGAGTTTCACCTTATAGACGGGGGCATCGCTGCAAATAATCCAGTCAGTATAAATAAATCAAATTAATAATTAATTTCATATATATATATATATATATATATATAAACGTACCCAAACAAGTTTTTAACTTTAATTTGTACGTCTCACGTAGGCCTTAGTTGCCATTGGCGAAGTAACAAAGGAGGTGACCAGAAAAAGCCCTCACTTCCATCCTATAAAACCGATGGATTATGAACGGTTTCTGGTGATTTCAATCGGAACAGGGTGTGCTAAAGCTGAAGAGAAATACAACGCGCATGAGGCAGCCAAGTGGGGTCTCTTAAATTGGTTAACTAGTAATGGTGGAACCCCAATAGTTGACGTGTTTTCTCAAGCAAGTGCAGATATGGTGGATTTCCACCTTTCTGACGTTTTCCGAGCTCTTCAATGTGAGAGAAGTTACCTCCGAATTCAGGTATATATACCATCCATGCCCATCTTTTGAGATTGATCAAATTAAAGCTTTTGATTGACTGTTCGATTTTTTATTTATTTATAACAATCGATCTCGACCGATGGATGCAGGATGACAATTTAAGTGGGGAAGTATCTTCCGTAGATATAGCCACAAAGAAGAATTTGAACGATCTTGTTGTAGTTGGCGATGAATTGCTTAAGAAACGAGTTTCCAAGGTCAATTTGGAAACTGGCCTGGACGTCAATTATGGTGATCATGAGACAAATAAAGAGGCTCTCACAAGGTAGGGTTTATTAATTTCTACTATGATCACCTTAATTAATTAATTATGGTATACTTAATTAATGATCAAAATTAACCTAATTATTAATTTGTTGCAGGTTTGCGGGGCTACTCTCTAAAGAGAAGCGGCTTCGCCATGCTAATAAGTCTGCTGCAAATTCCAATGGGCTGTAGCTCAATACATGGCATTTCTTTTCATATAATGTAATCCCTTGGGTGAAAATTAAGATATATATCTTTCCTTTCAAATAAAGTAAAAGATTAGGGACATTTTTCCTAATTACTTTTACAACTTGTAAGGGGTTTTATGTAAAACCTAAGGATTACCGAATAAAAGGCATTGTAC
This sequence comes from Corylus avellana, assembly GCF_901000735.1. Lineage (NCBI taxonomy): Eukaryota > Viridiplantae > Streptophyta > Magnoliopsida > Fagales > Betulaceae > Corylus > Corylus avellana. Next base: position 29,905,823 of record NC_081546.1, read on the forward strand.
AATTTTCTTCCGCATGTTTCAACTTTTTGATTGAACGACAAGGCCAGCATCATACAATTTTCTTCACCATATTTTCCTATAAAATTTAATTAGGAGGCCTTCTCAATTTTACATTGAAAAGATGAGTAGTCAATGCGGAGCTTCATACTCTCTGATGTAAGGACTTTATGTTAATCTTTTTTCAATGAATAAATATGAAAGATTCCCTTAAAAAAAAAAAAAAAACATAACAGATCGACATAGGCACCATGGCAGCAAAAAACACCTTAAGGTGGCTCCAAAATATATATATATATTTTAATAAAATAGACCCTAAAATACTTTTGCCTTAAACCCCAAGAACACCAAATTTCAAATATACATTTTAAATTTCCTCCCCCAAACTAAAATTCTAATTCCGCCCCTACTCATAGGTGCTAATTAAATCTCATATCGATTTCTATTAGGTCAGACTATACTTTATAAGCATAAAGAGTTCTAATTATAACTTAACTAGTAATTTGAAGTGATAGCGCAAATGTAACTAACGCTTTTACGTAGTGGAAGACTAAGGTAACTAATCAAAGAGCCCGCAGACTAATTAAAAGAAAGATAAAACTCCGCAAAATATTTGAGAGGAAATTCTCTGATTTGATAATAATTGAGTTGAGTTTAACATAACAAACAAACCTATTTATAGAAGAGAAATACTTGTAGAGAAAGTAAACCTACTTTTAGTAGAGAAAGTAAATCTAATCCTAGTAGGAAAGTAAACATAATCCTAATAGGAAAGAAAAATAATTAAATCAAATATAACCCTATTAAGGAAATGAAATAAAATCCTAATAAAATAAAAATAAATCATAATATAAAATTGACAATCAGCGGGAATCGTGACAATCTTCCCTTTTGTATTTCTATTGTTTGAGAACGGATAAAATTTTGATCAAACAGAATTGCTCCAATATTATTTTTGATATTTTCCTTATTTTCGTTTTCACAAAAAATATAGGTAAATATGGTCCTACATCAATGACGTAGCCCGAATGAGGACATCAAAAATAAATGGCATACCAAAATATTTAATTAATCTCAAATTGGCGCGAATAAAGACTAATTTAGCAATTTTAATTTCTTGTTAGGCTAGGGTTGCATTCCAAATTTTTATTTAAGCACAATAATTAAGGACAACCTAGCCGGACTAACTGTGAACTAGCCTTGTGTTTAGCATGGGTAGGATAAAAGATATTGGGGTGAGCTAATGGTACATGATCCTCCATGACATGAGATTATGTGTGATAAGGAATTTTGAAAAAATTTCAATGTAAACGTGGTGTGATAGCAATAAGGAATAAAATCCACAACTATATCCTATGGAAACTTCTTAGATCCATAAGCTGAATTAGAGATGGCGCACTAAAAAGTTGAAATCGGCCGGCCGGCAAGAGAAATTTAGTTGCAATTAATTAGAGGCCAATTTACAAGTTCCACAGATTCTCATAGCTTGCTTGCTAGCTGCCAAATATTCCACGTACACCCGAGAAAACCCTTTTTTAGATAAGAAGGAATGAAAAAAAAAAATTTCCTAAAAGCGAAAACCAAATAGAAACAAGTAGATAAAGTAAACGTGTATATTTTTATTGCAAGCATATTATATTAATTAATATTAAAACCAAAAGATCAGTTTACTCCACCGAATTAAATATATATATAGGATATTTTTTCTTCATGAAATACTAATTATGTATATGTATATATTTTGAGAGTGATATATATTGTCAGAAACCTTAAGGACGAGAACGATCGATGTATTATATATTAACCCAATCGAGCATTTTTTTAGAATAGAAATTATTCCATTTTCACGTTTATCATTTGCTTTTCGTGTTTGAATTGCTTACTTGGCATTATTTTTACGTTGAGTTTAGCCAAAGAGGCCCCAGCATCTCCAGGTTACACGACACAAATAAAATAATTGGAATTAATTAGACGAAATAAACCGAAGAAGGAGCAGTACTTAATTACCAAAAACAAATTAAAAGACAAGGAAGAAATTAATAAACACCCAACAAAATTTTCCCTCTTAATTTTGACAGCTAATTACAACTGTTTAGATTGAATTATCACTTTGTTAATTTTACTTATAGATCTAAAAGATCAATAATTAATTCAGCTTTTTTAGTTTTTTTTAACATGAAATTGATAAGGCCAGAGATGGTTGCCTATGTGCGGACATGTCAAATATATATATATATATATATATATATATATATTCTTTGACGGAAAGAATAAAAAGGTAAAATTCTGATTGAGAGTCTTTAATTAGTCCATAAACAAAGAGGATTGTATAGCCAAAATTAGTTAACTAAGCATAGGTTAAAAGAATTTCTCTAAGAAGCTTAAACAAAGACGTACGGTTGGAGGTACGTACCTTATAAAGTTATTTTTTTAGGTAATGATAAATTATTTTATCAGTAAATCCAATTTTATAATTTTTTTAAGTTAAAAATAAAATTTAAAATTGTGGTGACATGTCCATAAAAAAAATAAAAAAATAAAAAAATAAAAATGACATTGGCCACCCAAGGATCCCCCAAGAGTCAATAGCTTGATATTCCGCCCTGCGTAAGTGATGATCCAAAAATTAAAAATATATATGACATCTAGCAGCTAGCACATGCATATGCAAATGATCATGTTTATCATGTTCAACATGTTGAAATTTATTCATGATAAATTTCATTGAAAATAGCCTTAATACTGTCGATCGCTACAATAGAAGAGTCCTGATTCACAGCACACGGCATGCTGTGCACGCCTGTGCAAAAAAAAAAAAAAAAAATTCATTAAAGTGGCACGCCGTGTGCTATTTTACTTCACCCACAATAGAATGTATATATTATATTTAAATGTTAGAAAATAATGTGGAAATAACATGCCAGTACTATATATTGCATGATAGAGAAGGTACATGCATTTTCTAAATACTTAATTGATTTAATATTGCAAGTGCGTTGCACGTTGGGACCAATTCACACGTCTCAATCATTATGAATATACTTCCTTAGTTATAGTAAAAGTTAAGCTTCTTTGTTTTTTAATAACCCTTTTTTGGGAGCGTGATCCATGAGAAGGCTGCAGAAACTTGGAAAGTGAGAAAGATGACTCTATAAATTCTCCCCAAGGTTTTATCAAAGTTGCATCCAGATCATTAAAAGCTTTCTCTCTCTCTCTCTCTCTCTCTCTCTCTCTCTCTCACGTACATAACGTACACACATAATTAGCTGCACCCTCAGTACGTACGTAGTCCCTCATGGAAGCAACACTACATGCACCCCTCCAGCCTCCAACTTAAGGAAACCTGATCACCATTCTCAGTATTGATGGAGGTGGAATCAGAGGGCTTATCTCCGGAACTATTCTTTGTTTCCTAGAGTCTGAGCTTCAAGTACAATAAATAGATTTTGGTGCAATTGATTCTATAATTTCCTATAAATGTTAATTCTTCAAGCACTAAAGCTTACTATTTTTTGGGATATGATGGATGCCGAAGCTGGACGGTGAAGATGCAAGAATCGCGGATTATTTTGACGTGATTGCAGGAACAAGCACGGGCGGTCTTGTGACAGCCATGCTAACGAGCCCCAATGAGAAGAAGAGACCTTTGTTTGCTGATAAGGATATTAATGACTTTTACCTCAATCACAGTCCTAAAATCTTTCCACAATACAAGTAATTGTGTCAATATATACCGATTATATATATGTTTTTTTATTTGGATTATAATTAACGTGATCGATCTCATGCATGTTTACAATACATACAGTTTCCCGCTATTTAAATATGCTACGAAGACTGTCAAAGCTATTTACGGACCAAAATACGATGGGAAATATCTACATCGCCGTGTGAAAGAAAAACTTGGAAGCACAAGATTGAACTAGACATTGACAAA
>NC_081546.1:29909856-29957471 GCF_901000735.1 Corylus avellana
AATATACATTTTAAATTTCCTCCCCCAAACTAAAATTCTAATTCCGCCCCTACTCATAGGTGCTAATTAAATCTCATATCGATTTCTATTAGGTCAGACTATACTTTATAAGCATAAAGAGTTCTAATTATAACTTAACTAGTAATTTGAAGTGATAGCGCAAATGTAACTAACGCTTTTACGTAGTGGAAGACTAAGGTAACTAATCAAAGAGCCCGCAGACTAATTAAAAGAAAGATAAAACTCCGCAAAATATTTGAGAGGAAATTCTCTGATTTGATAATAATTGAGTTGAGTTTAACATAACAAACAAACCTATTTATAGAAGAGAAATACTTGTAGAGAAAGTAAACCTACTTTTAGTAGAGAAAGTAAATCTAATCCTAGTAGGAAAGTAAACATAATCCTAATAGGAAAGAAAAATAATTAAATCAAATATAACCCTATTAAGGAAATGAAATAAAATCCTAATAAAATAAAAATAAATCATAATATAAAATTGACAATCAGCGGGAATCGTGACAATCTTCCCTTTTGTATTTCTATTGTTTGAGAACGGATAAAATTTTGATCAAACAGAATTGCTCCAATATTATTTTTGATATTTTCCTTATTTTCGTTTTCACAAAAAATATAGGTAAATATGGTCCTACATCAATGACGTAGCCCGAATGAGGACATCAAAAATAAATGGCATACCAAAATATTTAATTAATCTCAAATTGGCGCGAATAAAGACTAATTTAGCAATTTTAATTTCTTGTTAGGCTAGGGTTGCATTCCAAATTTTTATTTAAGCACAATAATTAAGGACAACCTAGCCGGACTAACTGTGAACTAGCCTTGTGTTTAGCATGGGTAGGATAAAAGATATTGGGGTGAGCTAATGGTACATGATCCTCCATGACATGAGATTATGTGTGATAAGGAATTTTGAAAAAATTTCAATGTAAACGTGGTGTGATAGCAATAAGGAATAAAATCCACAACTATATCCTATGGAAACTTCTTAGATCCATAAGCTGAATTAGAGATGGCGCACTAAAAAGTTGAAATCGGCCGGCCGGCAAGAGAAATTTAGTTGCAATTAATTAGAGGCCAATTTACAAGTTCCACAGATTCTCATAGCTTGCTTGCTAGCTGCCAAATATTCCACGTACACCCGAGAAAACCCTTTTTTAGATAAGAAGGAATGAAAAAAAAAAATTTCCTAAAAGCGAAAACCAAATAGAAACAAGTAGATAAAGTAAACGTGTATATTTTTATTGCAAGCATATTATATTAATTAATATTAAAACCAAAAGATCAGTTTACTCCACCGAATTAAATATATATATAGGATATTTTTTCTTCATGAAATACTAATTATGTATATGTATATATTTTGAGAGTGATATATATTGTCAGAAACCTTAAGGACGAGAACGATCGATGTATTATATATTAACCCAATCGAGCATTTTTTTAGAATAGAAATTATTCCATTTTCACGTTTATCATTTGCTTTTCGTGTTTGAATTGCTTACTTGGCATTATTTTTACGTTGAGTTTAGCCAAAGAGGCCCCAGCATCTCCAGGTTACACGACACAAATAAAATAATTGGAATTAATTAGACGAAATAAACCGAAGAAGGAGCAGTACTTAATTACCAAAAACAAATTAAAAGACAAGGAAGAAATTAATAAACACCCAACAAAATTTTCCCTCTTAATTTTGACAGCTAATTACAACTGTTTAGATTGAATTGTCACTTGGTTAATTTTGCTTATATATCTAAAAGATCAATAATTAATTCAGCTTTTTTAGTTTTTTTAACATGAAATTAATAAGGCCAAGGATGGTTGCCTGTGTGCGGACATGTCAAAAATATATATAGATATATTCTTTGACGGAAAGAATAAAAAAGGTAAAATTCTGATTGAGAGTCTTTAATTAGTCCATAAACAAAAAGGATTGTATAGCCAAAATTAGTTAGCTAGGCATAGGTTAAAAGAATTTCTCTAAGAAGCTTAAACAAAGACGTACGGTTGGAGGCACGTACCTGATAAAGTTATCTTTTTAGGTTATGATAAATTATTTTATCAGTAAACCCAATTTTATAATTTTTTAAGTTAAAAATAAAATTTACAATTGTGGTGACATGTCCATAAAAATAAATAATAAATAAATAAAAATGACATTGGCCGCCCAAGGATCCCCAAGAGTCAATAGCTTAATATTCCGCCCTGCGTAAGTGATGATCCAAAAATTTAAAATATATATGACATCTAGCAGCTAGCACATGCATATGCAAATCATGTTTATCGTGTTCAACATGTTGAAATTTATTGATGATAAATTTCGTTGAAAATAGCCTTAATATTGTCGATCGCTACAATAGAATGTATATATTATATTTAAATGTTAGAAAATAATGTGGAAATAACATGCCAGTACTATATATTGCATGATAGAGAAGATACATGCATTTTCTAATTAATACTTAATTGATTTAATATTGCAAGTGCGTTGCACGTTGGGACCAATTCACACGTCTCAATCATTATGAATATACTTCCTTAGTTATAGTAAAAGTTAAGCTTCTTTTTTTTTAATAACCCTTTTTTGGGAGCGTGATCCATGAGAAGGCTGCAGAAACTTGGAAAGTGAGAAAGATGACTCTATAAATTCACCAAGGTTTTATCAAAGTGGCATCCAGATCATTAAAAGCTCTCTCTCTCTCTCTCTCACGTACATAACGTACACACATAATTAGCTGCACCCTCAGTACGTACGTAGTCCCTCATGGAAGCAACACTACATGCACCCCTCCAGCCTCCAACTTATGGAAACCTGATCACCATTCTCAGTATTGATGGAGGTGGAATCAGAGGGCTTATCCCCGGAACTATTCTTTGTTTCCTAGAGTCTGAGCTTCAGGTACAATAAATAGATTTTGGTGCAATTAATTCTATAATTTCCTATAAATGTTAATTCTTCAAGCACTAAAGCTTACTATTTTTGGGATATGATGGATGCAGAAGCTGGACGGTGAAGATGCAAGAATCGCGGATTATTTTGACGTGATTGCAGGAACAAGCACGGGCGGTCTTGTGACAGCCATGCTAACGAGCCCCAATGAGAAGAAGAGACCTTTGTTCGCTGCTAAGGATATTAAAGACTTTTACCTCAATCCTAGTCCTAAAATCTTTCCACAATACAAGTAATTGTGTCAATATATACCGATTATATATATGCTTTTTTATTTGGATTATAATTAAGGTGATCGATCTCATGCATGTTTACAATACATACAGTTTCCCGCTATTTAAATATGCTACGAAGATTGTCAAAGCTATTTACGGACCAAAATACGATGGGAAATATCTACATCGCCTTGTGAAAGAAAAACTTGGAAGCACAAGATTGAACCAGACATTGACAAATGTTGTTATCCCAACATTTGACATTAAGCGACTCCAGCCAACCATCTTCTCCAGCTACGAGGTTCAAATTATAGAGCTGGACGTCGAGTATTTTGGTTTTCCGTTGTTCTTTCTCTATCATGCTTACGCTCATATTTTCACATCATCATTTTTTTTCAGATGTATGCATTGCCACCTCAGCAGCACCCACTTATCTTCCAGCTCATTACTTTGAAACCAAAGACTCCGAAGGGAAAGTGAGAGAGTTTAATCTTATAGACGGTGGCATTGCTGCAAATAATCCAGTCAGTATAAATAAATCCAATTAGTTTCATATATATATATAATTATTTTCTCTTTAACTTACTAAATTAAATAATTTGTACATATATAGGCTTTACTTGCCATTGGCGAAGTAACAAAGGAAGTGACCAGAGGAAGCCCTCACTTCTTTCATATAAAACCGATGGATTATGGAAGGTTTTTGGTGATTTCAATCGGAACAGGGTTTTCTAAAGCTGAAGAGAAATACAACGCGCACGAGGCAGCCAAGTGGGGTCTCTTAAACTGGTTAACCAGTAATGGTTCCACCCCAATAGTTGACGTTTTTTCTCAAGCAAGTGCAGATATGGTGGACTTCCACCTTTCCGAGGTTTTTCGTGCCCTTCGCTCTGAGAAAAGCTACCTCCGAATTCAGGTATATATCTTTTGAATAATAATAATAATTATATTGATCAAATTAAAGCTTTGGATGGTTCAAAATTTTTCTTCTTTATAACAATCTCGAGCCATGGATGTAGGATGACAATTTAAGTGGGGTAGTATCCTCTGTAGATATAGCCACAAAGAAGAATTTGGACGATCTTGTTGAAGTTGGTGATGAATTGCTTAAGAAACCAGTTTCCAAGGTTAATTTGGACATTGGCCTTGACGTTAATTCTGGTCACGAGACAAATAAAAAGGCTCTCATAAGGTAGGATTTATTAATTTCTACTATATATCCTTGTAATTATAATCATCTTAATTGGTGTTAATAATTAATGATCAAAACCTAATTAATTTGTTGTTGCAGGTTTGCGAGACTACTCTCCGAAGAGAAGCGGCTCCGCCATGCTAGGTCTCCCTGTTAGGAAATTAATCTTATTTTTCAAGACCAGTGAGATGCGAAAAATAAGAAGAATGCGGAATAGCAAAGATAAGCAATCACACACGACACAAAGATTTAAGTGGTTCGGTTTAACAAGCCTACATCTACTGGAGGAGACGACTAGGAGAAAATTCACTATCAAAAGATGGAGTACAAAAGTAGTAGAGAGAAAATCACTTAGATCCCAAAGCCCCAATACACCCAAATCTCATTATCACACAAGAGAGATTATTCCTAAAATAGAATACAAAAGACAGATGTATAAACTCTTCTTTTGCTAGAACAGATGGCGATTGATCTCTATTTTCTTTTCTCACTCTGCAGCACATTTTTCTTCTAATCACTTGTTTTTAGCTCCTCCAAAAATTACCAAGAAGAAAACACCGTGGCAGCCCTTGTACCTCCTTCTCTCAAACTCTCTTTTTTTCTCCTCCCTTGGGTGCTCACATATATTCGCGTTTGGCACACACAAATTCACCTTGTGCTTTGTTCCTTATATAGAAGCTTAACTTTCATTTTACATGTTGGTCTAGGACTTCTACTATAACTCAAATAAGAAATCCAATTACACATAGGAGAAGAACTCCAAAACCCACATGTAAAGGAGCAAACCGACTTGAAGAAGGAGACAAACCATTGGGTCCAACCATGACTTTTAATTCAAGTCATACTTAACAATCTCCACCTTGACTTGAATCCCATCAAGTCTACCAAAACATGTCTCCTCCGAATGTCTCCGCCTCAGCCCCCAAGGGCAATCACACTCTACAAGTGTCCTTCAAGTCCAAGCACCTCTTGACCTTGAGCATAGGACTTGATTTAGACATAACACCATGCCTCCCTATTAGCCCCGTCGACCATACCGCTTTATGCGATGACTATTTCTTCCTGTAGACCCATTTGCACCCTTTATCCTTCTTTTCCTTGGGCAATTCTGCCGATTCCCAAGCTTTACCACTCCGTAGTGACTCCACCTCTTTCGGCATACCACCCTGAACAGACAATGGATCTCCACTATTAGCTGTTAAAGCAAAATAAACTATATCCTCAAAGCCATACCTCTTTGTTGCTTTTCGATCACATTTCTCTTTGCTTCTTGTTAAAGAATAAGACTTTTTCCAGTGCTATAAGTCTCTTGAAGATTCTCTGTCATCACATTCATCCGTGAGTGAACATTGTTCATCAAGCTCCACCTTCACGAATTGTTTCTCTTTCTGCACTGTACTTTCAGAAAGCTTATCTAAGTTAACAAACTCAGACTTCTTCAGTTCATTCTCTGTAACTTCAGGTTCTGCACTTGATCTATCCTTGTACGTAGCACACTCATTAAAAGTCACATTCCGACTTCTAATGATCTTCCGATTTTAATCATCCCAAAATCGATAACCGAAGGCCTTATCTCTATATCCAATGAAGAAACACTTACTAGATTTACCATCTAGTTTACGTATAGCATTAGACTCAACATGGACATACAAAGTACAGCCAAAAACTTTCAGATGTGAAAGATTTACCTCTTTTCAACTCCAGACTTCTTCCGATAGTCTATGGCTCAGGGGAATGGAAGACCCCCTATTTATCAGGTATGCAGCAGTGCTCACTGCATCAGCCCAGAAAGTCTTTAGTAACCCAGCATGCAATCTCATACTCCTGGCACGCTCATTAAGAGTCTTGTTCATGCACTCAGCCACGCCATTCTGTTGCGGCGTTTCCGGAATAGTTTTCTCCATTCTAATCTCATTTACTGCGCAAAACTGTTTAAACCCCCTGTCTTTGTATTCTCCTCTATTGTCTGATCTCAAACACTTGAGCTTCAAGCTCGTTTCAGTCTCAACCATGGCCTTCCATTTCTTAAAAGTCTCAAATACATCATATTTACTTTTCAAGAAATAAACCCATACCATCCTGCTTGAGTCATCAATAAATGTAATGTAATATCGCGAGCCTCCAAGAGATGCCACTGGTGAGAAACCCCACAAATTCGTGTATACCAGCTCCAGCTTTCCAAGCTTAGGTGCTTTGCCAACTTCCACGAAACTTACCTTCTTCTGCTTTCCTAGGATGCAGTCTTCACACAAATCAGACTCAACTGACTTCAACTTCGGTAGTTTCCCCTTTGACATAAGTACCTTCATCTCTTTCTTGCTTATGTGTCCAAGCCTTAGGTGCCATAATTTTGAGTTAGCAATCGTATCTACAACATCATCTGTATCCTTGCTATTCGTGGTCACATAGAGAGTATCTGTCTTATAACCACGAGCCAAAGTCCTGGCTCCCTTGCTCACCTTCCACTTTCCACTGTGGAAATGAATTGAATGCCCTTCCTCATATAGTTGTCCCACTGAAATCAGATTCTTCTTCAGCTTCGGAACATGCCTAACCTTTTGTAGCTTCCATACCGAGTCATTGTGAACTCTAATGCAAACATCGCCTAAGCCCACAACATCTAGCACCGTTCCATTAGCCAAATACACCTTCACAAAATCTCCACCAACATAATTCTCGAGAATTTCACGAATCGCTGTCGTATGAAAAGATACTCCTGAGTCTAAGACCCAAGAATCAAGGGGACTGTCAACAAGAGAAGTAGGGCATCATATACTTCTTCTGTCACTAAGTTTGAATAATCATTCTCAATCTCCTTCTGCAGTTTCCTGCAATTCTTCTTGTAGTGGCCAGTCTTGCCACAATTCCAACACTCAGGTTGTTGGCCGAATCTAAATTTGCTTCTCCCTTTTCTGAAATTTGATCTGCTTTGACCAGAGTTTCTATCTTGTCTTCTGCCCTGAGTCTTAAGGTTTAAAGCAGCACCAGAACAAGAGGCTTCACCCGTATTTCTTCTGCGAACCTCTTCATTGAGAATCAAATCCCTAACGTCTTCATAGCTCAATTTACTCTTTCTTACAGAGTTACTCACAGCCATCCTCACTGCTTCCCAGTTATTTGGCAAAGATGCCAAGACGATCAACGCGCGAACCTCATCATCAAAATTAATTTCCACTAATGACAATTGATTTGTGATGGTGTTGAACTCATTAAGATGATGTGCCACCGAAGCCCCTTCCGCTATCTTTAGGTTGAACAATTTTTTCATCAGATGCACGTTGTTGTTAGCCGACGGCTTCCCATACATGCTTGACAAAGCCGTCATTAGACCTGCTGTGGTCTTCTCCTTCACAAAGTTGTGTGCAACTGATTTTGACAGTGATAACCTGATAACTGTTAGGGCTTTAAGATCAAGCAGAGCCCACTCGCTATCATACATGTCGTCGGGTTGTTCTTCCAAAAGAGGTTGATGAAGATCCTTCCCATAAAGAATATCTTCAATTTGTATTTTCCAATACCCAAAATTTTTGCCGACGAACTTCTCAATTCCTATCTTTCCTTCTTCACCTGCCATCACTCCTACTCGAACCAACGGCTTTGATATCAGTTGTTAAGAAATTAATCCTATTTCCCAAGACTAGTGAGATGGGAAAAATAAGAAGAATGCGGAATAGCAAAGATAAGCAATCACACACGATACAAAGATTTAAGTGGTTTGGCTTAACAAGCCTACATCCACTGGCGGAGACGACCAGGAGAAAATTCACTATCAAAAGATGGAGTACAAAAGTAGTAGAGAAAAAATCACTCAAATCCCAAAGCCCCAATACACCCAAATCTCACTATCACACAAGAGAGATTATTCCTAAAATAGAATACAAAAGACAGATGTACAAACTCTTCTTTTGCTGGAACAGATGGCTGCTGATCTCTATTTTATTCTCTCATTCTGCGGCACAATTTTCTTCTAATAACTTGTTTTTTGCTTCTCCAAAAACTACCAGGAAGAAAACACCGTAGCAGCCCTTGTACCTTCTTCTCTCAAACTCTCTCTTTTTCTCCTCCCTTTGGTGCTCACATATATTCACGTTTGGCACACACAAATTCACCTTGTGCTTTGTTCCTTATATAGAAGCTTAACTTTACTTTTACATGTTGGTTTAGGACTTCTACTATAAGTCAAACAAGGAGTCCAATTACACATAGAAGAAGGACTCCAAAACCCACATGTAAAGGAGCAAACCGACTTGAAGAAGGAGACAAACCATTGGGTCCCACCATGACTATTAATTCAAGTCATACTGAACACTCCCCACGTACAAGCTGCTACAAATTCCAAATAATGCAAGCTCAATGTCATTTCTTCCTTGTATAAAAATGGAACTGATCGGATGAGATTGATCCCGGAATATTCCACTGAATTAATAAGCATGCATGTGATTCTTCAATAAAAGAAACTGTATTATATTAGTATTATATATATGATTATCACCATCTGGGTGAAAAAGTGATGAATTGTAGCTAGAGACTATATATATGTTGCAAAAGCACATTGTTAAAAAGAAATAAGAAATAACAACTTATAATACTTCTACATTCTAATATTAATTGATGTCTATTAATTGTTCTCACTTTTGAGCTTCTGTAATGTGGGAAAGGCACGTACAAAGTGGGGAGAGAGTGAGGACCATGGGCTCGATCTATCTTGAATTATTTTACAACCTTGCTTCAATGGTTCACCATTTTGATGTAATTTGCTAAAAAATTTACTCTGATTTATTTATAATCTTTTTACCTTAATGAGGTACAATTTTTTATTTTGTCACAAGGATCTTACCCGCTTAATCGACAACGGCATGCATTTGGGAAGAAGACATGCACATTCACAAGAAGTAACTCAATCGATTGGAACCACGCTTAAATGAAGCGGAGGTCACTAATTGAAATCTTCATCCCTCTTTTGTGTGGACATATCAAAAAACAAAACAAAAAAGAGAAGAAGACATGCACGCTTCATCTTAAAATATGCACCTTACGTACCTTCTTTAGTATGAAACCTAAGCTTTAAATAGGTGACGAGGAATTAATTAAACTTGTCTGTCTCGCAGAAATATAAAATATTTTTATACGTAAATGACTTGTCGTGAAAATATATGCTTCAGAAAGCAAGTTCAGATATGGTTGATTATCATATCTCTGTGTTGTTTCAAACTGCTCATTGCCGGAGCAATTATCTCCGCATTCAAGTGTATATATATATGCGTGGTGATCATTATGATACATTGAAAAGGACAACAGCCTCAGTTGATGATACTACAACTGACAACCTGCGCAAACTTAAGAAAATCGGGGAATAGCTATTGGACAACCAAGTGGGTAGGATGGATTTTTTTTTTTTTTTGAGCAAAAAGGGTAGGCTAGGGGGACCAATTGTAACGCCCAAAATAATTATTAAGTTTATTATTAATATGATAAAATTGTACATGAGATGATTTAGAATAATAGATTAACTAATAATAATGTTAGTGTGATAATAAGTCCTAGTGTGGTAAATAATTATATGTATGGGTAAATTGTAGTTGAAATAAATGGTAAGGGTGAAATATGAATTATAGGTAGTGGGGTGTAAATTTTGCAATTCTAAATAGTTGGGGCTTTAAAAATAGAAAGAGAGCTTTTTTTAAAAAAAGAGAAAAATGCAAAAATAATAATAATAATACAAGTCTTTTGGTGGGCCCCTTGCAGCAGCCCACTTTCCCCCATCCTTTCTTTCTTTCTCCCTCACCCCTCATTCACGCACACACACAGCAGCCCCCCTTTTTCCCATTTTCCCTCACTCTTTCTCCTTCCACAAACCCTCACACACGGCCTAGATTAGGAGAGAAAGAGCTGCAGATTGTGTGAGAGAGAGAGAGAGAGAGAAGGGTACTGCTGGCTGGGAGAAAGAAAGAGAAAGAAGAAGGAGAAGAAGAAAGAAGAAAAAGAAAAGAAAAGGAAAGTGACGAATTTGAAGGGGGTTTCGGCTAGGGGTGCTTGAGAGGTAAAATCTTTAGTCTTTCCTTGTAATTTTCGTGTTACCCATGAGATTAGAAGCTATAAATTGTGTGGATTTGTGAGGCTTTGATTTGGGTCCGAAAATTAGGGTTCTTGAAAGGAATTTTGGGGATTTTGTTATATTGTTAAAATCTTTAGTTTTTCTTTTAGGTTTTGTTCTACCCATTGGATTCCAAGCTTGAAATCACAATGATTTGGAGGATTTTTAATTAGGCTCGAAAATTGGAGAAATTTGATAAGAAAACCTAATTCATAAAATTAATATGGGGCTTGTATGTGTAGTAGATTGCTATGCATTATTCAAGTTTTGGGTTATTTAATTTATGGGTTGAAACTCTAATTTTACTTATTGGTAAAATATGGGCATAAACCCTAATTTTATATGGATTGTATTAATTTGGGGCTTTAGGTATGTGAACACTAAGAATGTTATTTGAATGGGTTAATTATATTTAAAGTGTTAATTAATCCTAGATTTTCATGGGTTCCATGAAAATTGATAATTATAGAGTTAAGTGTAATGCTTAACCTAGACTGTATGTATATGCCTCAAGATTTAGTGATTTAACATATTACGATGTAGAATCATAATTCAATGTAACTAAGTTATTAGATAATTAATGCATTAACGTATATATATGTATTAAATGTAAGTAAAGGATTTTAAGAGCTTTCGTTGAATAGATTTAGGATGACCTATAGAACGTGATATTTGTGGTGCTAAAGTATATTTATATAGAGTATGAGTTGTTAAGCTAATAATAAAGCTTAATTATGTGCTCATGTTGTAAATACTTAGGTGTATCGCGGTTAAGTTAAGAGTTCACCGGAGGGTACTCAACTAAACAAGATAAGTATTTTACTTACTGGGCAAAAGATACTATATTTTAAGGTTTAAAATGTGTTTTGTGATGCATTTGCCAATTTAATGATGTTTCATGAAATATTTGATGAAAGGTTTCTATGAGCTTTATGAGCTTATGAGATAAAATGGTGTTTATGCCATGAGTATGATTCTATGAAATAATTCATAAAATAGGATATGAGCATTTATAGCATGAGCATGGATGATATAAAGGAGATGATGTTATATTATGTATATATATGCACGACGAATGATATGAAGGAAATGATGTTATATTATGTATATATATGCACGGCGGATGATATGAAGGAGATGATGTTATATTATGTATATATATGCACGGCGGATGATATGTATATATGCATGGTGGATGTTATGAGGAGATGATGTTATGTTATGTATATATGCATGGCGGATGTTATGAGGAGATGATGTTATGTTATGCATATATGCATGACGAATGTTTTGAGGAGATGATGTTATGTTATGCATATATGCATGGCGAATGTTTTGAGGAGATGATGTTATGTTATGTATATATGCATGGCGAATGTTATGAGGAGATGATGTTATGTTATGTATATATCCATAGCATTTGTTATGAGGAGATGATGTTATGTTATGTATATATGCATAGCGGATGTTATGAGGAGATGATGTTATATTATGTATATATGTATGGTGGATATTTTGAGGAGATGATGTTATGTTATGTATATATGCATGGCGGATGTTATGAGGAGATTATGTTATTTATGTATATGTATGGATGATATGAAAAGATGATGTTGCATGAGCATGCATAACATATGATTTTATGATAATGATGACTATCAATATGTTTTATTGTTAAGCTAATTAAATTGTAAGTATATTTTCAAATGATGGTTATTTGGAAAACCTAGTAATTTCTATACTACTGAGCGTCTCTATTTCATGAAGACGGCGGGCTCACAAATCCGCCTGCATCATGGGTGGTGGTGATTCCCGTGGTGCAGGCGATGTGGTTAATGTTGATGTAGATGCGGAGATTATTGAGGATGACCTAGTAGCTATGTATCTGGGTTACTACAACGTTTGAAGCATAGTTGCATCAAATGTTATTTTGTTGGACTAGATAATAGCCCCCTTTTGTAGAGCTTACATATATATGCTTAGACTTTGTTATTTTGTATATGGCTCATGTCGCATGTGACACTTTTGTATAGCCATTCTTTTGTATGTAAGTTTTAATCACATAGATATATTAATCAGCTCTGATGTGTTATATTATATCTTAAGTTATTTATATTCTGCTGCAAGGATACAAACTCTGATGAATTATTGATGTTATATATAGCTCTATGTGGCATATGATATTGTCAAACAGGTTAATGCACGGGTTCATGACATACTACGGTATCGCCATGCCACTGTGACAATCTACGTTGTTGTGGGTATGTTTTTTTATTATTATTATTTAAAAAAAAAAAAATAGTCTCGTTTTAATTAAGCGGGTTGTCACACCAATTATGGCTGGTTATTCTATCTGGGCGTGACCATAGTAGCACTAACTCGTTGGGAGCCATGCAAGAGAGGCATAGACGGTGGGAATTACAGGCACTCTCTTAAGTCTGACAGAGCCATAGCCTGACCCAACTCCACCGGCGTAATACTAATTAGGCATATGTATGGATTCTCCATTGCGAAGATTCGAGCCTACGCTCTAGTACATGGCTCACCACTTTAGGGATTTTCTTGGGCTATTGAACTACCCACTAGGAGCCGCACAGAAGGGTGGATTTGTTGACGGGTGAGACTGTACTAATCCCAGGTTGTTGCACCAATAGGGACGCTCTGAACAGGTTTGGAAAAATGCACAAGCGCGCATGTTGTGTTAACATAATTATCTATAAACGTGTTAATTGATGGCCGTAAAACAGTAACTTTTATTCTACTACTAAGTATAGATACAACTTCTCCTATCCCTTACAGGTTCGCACTAGAACTTTCTCGAGAAAAGAAAGCGCGAGCAAAATAAAAGAAAGTGCGAGGAGGTCTTCTTTCATTTCCCTATGTACGATGCTGCATAATGTGTGTTTTGTTTGACTACAATAACCTATAAATTATTTTTTATATTACAAAGAGTGATTTATAATTTAGGTAAACCACAAAGACTAATTTTACATTTATCCCTTTGTTAATTTATAGATACAACTCCTTCTATATATCCCTAATTACAGGTTGGCCCAAAGAAAAGAAAGCGTGAGAGAAAAGATCACCAAATACAAACATTATCTACAATTTTCTTCAGCATGTTTCAGCATTTAGATTGCATTGCACGACGACGCCATGGTTTATAGCTAAGCTGAGTAGATAATGTACTACTAACTTGGTGTACTCAATCCAAGAATGATTTTCCAATAACTCATGCATCGGTCCAATGGGCCTTTGAAGCCCAACTAAGATGACAACTTGTAATTTTCATGGGGGCTGCTTATGTAACCATTCTAATTTTTTTTTTTTTTTTTATTCAACTACGAGAAAAGGAAAAGGGGACAAACCTTTCTGTGGTCCACATATCAGTTCAATGGGCCCCCAAAGCGCAAGCGTTACAAGTCGTTATATTTGCTTAAAGGCCCGTCTGGAATAAGGCCTACAAGCCACAAGAAGGACCCAAGACATGAAAAGGTTTCTATGTAAACAAGTTGAGTACATTAATGGTAACCAAATCAGTACAAATTCCATCATATATATATATATATATATATATACTCCATCCAGCATGTACATCTTACATGATCAAGGGATAGATGTCACTTTTATAAATTAAGTTCAAAAAAATTTCCCTAATCTAGTTTGAAAGAAAATTGGGTTGGAGGAATTTCTAACTCCCACAAGTGACAGGCCACAACTAGGAACATGATCATTTTTTATTCATTTAAACTGGATAATATCTAGTTAGTTATATTTGTGAGGAGATAATACCCTTAAATATTACTAACTGAATATTACACAGTTCAAATGAATTAGAAAGTATCCTAATTCCACAAACTAGGGAGTGGAACTACACATTTAAGTATGGGACAACAAAAATAAAATAAAATTAGAAAGCATAAAATTTAGGGATAAATGTAAAATTGGTCCATGTGGTTGGCCTAAATTACAAATCACTCACATGTGGTATAAATTATTTATAGGTCCTCAGGGTAGGCCAAATAATAGTTTACTTCCTAAAATCAATTTCGGTTAAGTAACTTAACAAAATCCGTTACCTTGTCACGTCATACCCAATAAAAACATGACACGTTATTATTTATTTTTTACTTTAAAAGATGACAACTAGAATTTTACACATCATTTTAGGACGCCAACTAAGATTACACATCAGCCTCCACTCCACGTTATACTGCTACAATAAATTAACCTAATCTCTTATATCCCAAAAATTTTACCCATACGTAACGTCCCTCCTTCATCTTTATCTTCCTTGGCCACTTCACAAAATGCGACCGTCAAATTCTTGCAAAATGCTCCTAAATCGTGGCGAGTAAGATGAAAATGAGGAGGGTTACGCACTCAATCTTAGCAGGTATCCTAAAATGATGTAAAAATTTCTAATTGTCATTTTTGAAAGTCAGAAATTAATAATGTGTCACATTTTTATTGGGTATGACGTGAGAAAATAACAAATTCTGTCAAGTTACTTAATGGAAATTGATTTTAGGAAATAAATTGTTATTTTATCCTATCCAGAGGACCTATAAATTATTTTTTATACCACAACAAGTGATTTGTAATTTATGTTGTCTACAAGGATCTATAAATTATTTTTTATACTATAAGGAGTTATTTGTAATTTAGGTTAATTACATATGGACTAATTTTGCATTTATTCCTAAACTTTAAAAGCAATTTCAAAATCTCAGGGGGAGGAGCCTATACCGCTTGTTCCCCGTTCCCCTGCCCATCAATCGTAAACTCGTGGCTAGTTATATCCCCAACAATATTCAACTCTAAGGTGTTCCACCTAATTAACCTCTTCATGCTTAGCTTGAAACTTTAAAGTATCACAATTCTCAACTAGAGTTTAATTTATAGGATGGGGATCAGTGTAATTAAGATTCTGACACAAATTCTCTTTGCCCTCTGTAACTGGGTATGTAGGAACTGGATGCCCCTATATATGATGAAACACAAATTACTTGTCCAGCTGTCCCATCCCGGCCCTTCGATCTTTAATATAACGCCTAACTTTTGAAGTGCTCACGTCTCTCTCACATAATGTTAAACTACCAGTTTTTTCATAAGCTTAGCCTTATAAGAAAACGTAAATTTAATAACTTAATCATTAATTTAACACATAAAAACATAAATTACCACTAAATAAATTAATTAATGGATATTATATAGGAGAAACTTCACTAAGAACCCCCAAACTTTCACCCGTTTTAAAATATCCTCTCTGAACTTCAAAATCTTTCAATTTAGTCCCCTAAACTTTCAATTGCTCTCAATTTGGATCTTTCGGTTAATTTTAACTGTTAAAAATTCAAAAAAGACCAAAATATCCCTGATTTTTGTTTTTTTTTTAAAATAAAAAATAAAAAAACGTTTCAAAAGTTGAAATTTTATACAAAAGTCAGGGGTATAAACATCATGTGACGTTTAAAATCTGACGGAAGGGTCCAAATTGAAAGCAATTGAAAGTTCAGGGGACTAAATTGAGAGATTTTGAAGTTCATGGAGGGTATTTCAAAACGGGTAAAAGTTTGGAGGTCCTTAGCGAAGTTTCTTCTATTATATATGAACTATACATCAAGTCGATCTAGGGGGGTTTACTTTGGAATTGGATCACTACTCACACAAGCCTAACTCTTAATGTCTAGTTAAATTTTAACTTAAGGAGCACTTAATTATTCACTTTTTTCAAACCACGTACATTCGTCTCTTTATTTTTGATCAATTACCCAGGCCGGCTTCTGTGCTTAGGCAGATATGTGAGGTAGTTTAGTGGGCATTTCCCTACTGAATAGAAGCTCTCTGTTTAAGTAGGTAGGGAGCCCACCTACCTAAAAAGGCAAAAGGTTCCTGCTCGGCCTCTCTCACAAATTTTCTGCCTTAATTTTTAGACAGAAATGCAAAAAATTCTCATCCGCATATTCATATATGAGAATATTATATACGTTTGAAGTAGTGCAAAATACACTAGTTGTAGACCATGCATGCGTGAAGACCTATAAATTGGTCGCAGGGTGGATCAATTGTGAGAGCAGAAAAACTTTAGCTTCTAATTATAACTTACAAGGCACAAGCTATTCTTTTTCCTAATTATAATGGAGCAAAGTCGATCATCATCATCTTCCCAAATTGAGGCTCCAACTTATGGGAAGTATATAACCATTCTCACCATTGATGGCGGTGGTATCAGGGGGATCATCCCTGCTGTCATCCTTGAATTCCTTGAATCCCAACTTCAGGTATAACTCTACTTTTTCATATATATATATATATATATATATATATATATATATATATATATATATATTCCAAATCCAAGACGTACATGCACGTCCATGCATGCACATGATATCTACATTATAATTATTAGTTCTGGGTTGCAATGGTGTATAATTTTGGTTGCAGGAGCTGGATGGCAAGCAAGCAAGGCTTGCAGACTACTTCGATGTGATTGGTGGGACAAGCACAGGTGGTCTTGTAACCGCCATGTTGGCTGCTCCAGATAAACATAATCGTCCTCTATTTGCCGCCAAGGAGATCAAGCCCTTCTATCTCGACCACTGCCCTGAGATTTTCCCACAGTGCGTACACTTAATTGCTAGTCGTTTCCTCACATATATATGCAATTACAAAGATATATTAGATAGTGGATGAAAGCTTGAGCACTGTTATATACATATTAAGCTGATCATGATAATTTTCTGCTTTCAATTGCAGGGGCAATGTTGGACCACTTGGAATTGTAGCCAATTTACTAAAAAAACCCAAGTATGATGGGAAATACCTTCATGGGATCATAAGAGAGAAATTGGGTGAAACTCGGCTGGGGAAAACCTTGACCAATGTTGTTATTCCTACATTTGATATGAAGCTTTTGCAGCCTACCATTTTTTCATCCTATGAGGTCTCTCTCTCTGAAAAACATAATAAAATAAACAAAGACAATGAGTCGACAATGAATTTATGTGGTTCGGTTAATTTGATGGGGATGCATGATGCCTCTCCTAAGTAAATTTTAAGGTACTTGACTTGCAATTGGTGCATGCAGCTGAAAAAAATTCCCTATTTGGATGCTCAACTGTCCGACATTTGCATTGGCACTTCCGCAGCTCCGACTTATCTTCCTCCCTACAAATTCAAGAATGAAGATAAAGAATTTAATCTTGTTGATGGCGGTATTGCTGCAAATAATCCGGTATATAACTTATTATAACAACAATTGTATTTCTAATTAATTGGAAAATACCAAAAAACTTCCATTTTACTCCTGCCTGTTATAGATCTAGACATGCATGAGAGTACTGTCACTTTTTTTTTTTTTTTTTTTTTTTTATATGACGTAACAGTGCCACGCATGTTAAGGAGTAGAGAAGAGGAGTGAAATAGGAATGTTTCTAGCATATTAATTAGTCTTTGTAATATTTAAGCTGACCTATATGATCAGTTTAATTTGTTCGCATTTTGGCCCCATGATCCAGACATTAGTTGCTTTAAACCAAGTGAGCAAACAGGTGATTGAAGGAAATCCTGATTTCTCGTATATCAACCCAATGGACTTTCGCCGGTTTCTAGTAATCTCAATAGGGACCGGCTCAGAAAAGAAAAAACAACCATATGATGCTGACAAGGCAGCCAACTGGGGTAGTCTTTGTTGGGTATATCAAGATAATTCTGCCCCATTGGTGGATATGTTTCAACAAGCAAGTGCAGATATGGTTGACTATCATATCTCCGTGGTGTTTCGAACTCTTAATTGCAAGTGCAAGAATTATCTCCGTATTCAAGTAAGCTTCAACGGTACGAGCTCCATCGTTTACTATTTGAATGAGAAATGAATGGTGTCAATAATTTATTTATTTATTTATTTTTCATATTCTCCTCTAAATTCAATAAATTAATTATTAGATTTGTAGGGTCCAACCACAAATCTAATGGTTAATTTATAAGATGATATGAAAAAAATATAGATAAAATATTGTCACCAATCATTTATCTATTTGAATGATATTTATCTCCCTAAATAATATTATGGTCAGGATGATACATTGGAAGGGACAACAGCTTCAGTTGATATTGCTACAAAAGAGAACCTGGAGAAGCTTGTGAAAATTGGGGAAAAGCTATTGAACAAACCAGTGTCTAGGGTGAGTTTGGAGACTGGTCAGACTGTACCGATCGAAAATGGTGGCACTAATGCGGAAGCCCTGAAAAAGTAAGCAAAAATGCGCAAGCACACACATGCACTTGTGTTATATATCATAATTAATAATTGTTTTAATGACCGTAAAACATTAGCGTTTATTAATTGATTGTATTACTAATTATCGATAGAACTGGCCTATCCCTCGCAGGTTGGCACAAAAACTTTCCCGAGAAAAGAAACTGCGAGAGGAAGAAAAGGAAGATAGAAAGAAAAAATCATCAAATACAAACAAGTAAAAGGGGATCATGTGCTGTTTTTACTAATGCTATCAACCTGCTCGATCAGTTTGGCAATAATAAAATATTTTGTCTTTCCTTCCAAATAATGTAATCTCCTAAGAGACAATTAAGGAGTATCTCTTCTTAATTTAAAATAATTT
This sequence comes from Corylus avellana, assembly GCF_901000735.1. NCBI lineage: Eukaryota > Viridiplantae > Streptophyta > Magnoliopsida > Fagales > Betulaceae > Corylus > Corylus avellana. The sequence goes on from NC_081546.1 coordinate 29,928,956, forward strand.
ACGTAATCCCTTATGGGAAATTAGGAAGTATCTTTCCTTTCAAATAATGTAGAAAATTACTTCTACAACTTGTAAGGGTTTTTATATAAACCTAAGGTTACTGAATAAAAGGTATCCTATAATTTTATTTAACATATTTCATCTTCTACACAATTTGTTTTTATTTATTTATTTATTTATTTTTAATTTTCTTATCACCATATCTCCTAAACCTTCTAATACCACTGAGCCCATTCCAAAGTGGCTGATTAAGGAGAGATTGATTGAAAATTTTCAGTTACAAGAGGGACCGAATGGATCTGGTCGTGGAGATGTTATTATGGATTATATATATATGAAGATCGATGATCATGAAGTTCCATTAATTGGTGTTGTTGCATTTGCCTAATATATATAATAATTAGTCAAACAAAGCCTAGCTATACATAAGAATGATCAACAAAATACTCATTTAATTATTGTCCATGAACTTGGTTTTGTGATGACTATCTTAAATTATCACTTGTCCCAAAAATTGAAGTTGATAAAAAAAATATAAACTTAATAATTTAATAAATATTTTAAGCGGGAACATTGATCTTTTCCAAAATTCTTCGCCATGCATCCTGGTGGTACCTTGGTAAAATATTGGTCAGGTACCCATGCCAATAGAAGTCATATTTTCATACTATAATTTTGACCCAATTCCTACCTTTGTGGTTTCAAAATGTGCCTTTTAGACTGAATTCCTAAGTGCCAAACAAATATTGATTATTGGCGGCTTGAATCTGTTCATATTATATAAAATTTTCGATAGCTTGCTGCCAAACATTCCATACCCGAGAAAAACCTTTTAGAGAACGAATGAAAAATTAATCAATGAAAGCAAAAACCAAATAGAAACAAACGGATGAAGTACTAGACACTCAATTTCAGGCACCAAGATATATTTTATACTTGAAAAAAAAAAAAGATATATGTTTTATGTCTCGCTGATATATTTTTACTGCATGGACCCTTGCGTATTAATATATATTATCGATCTTCATGACCTCAGTTTCCTTGTGAAAATCACCTTCCACTGAAATAGGACTTTTTTTTTTTTTTTATGAAATATTTATCTAATTGCCAATTCTATATATATATATTGACAATGATATACATTGTGTCAGAAACCTCAAGGATGCGAGAGCGATATGTTATATATATATTAACCCAATCAAGCATTTTTTTTAAAAAATTTTATATTTGTTTTTCACGTTTATCATTTACTTTCTGTGTACGTTGGAAGCTTACTTGGCATTTATACGTACGTTGAGTTTGGCCAAAGAGGGGACCCAGAATCTCTAATTAAGCCACACGGCACAAATAAAATAATTAGAATTAATTAGACGAAATAAAACGAAGAAGGAGCACTTAATTACCAAAAACAAATTTAAAGACTCGAAGGAATATTATAACATGCACCCAACAAAATTTTCTCTCATTTGGTTTTGTGTTTAAAATTAAATTAACCAATAATTTCTTGTTTGGTCTTTGCAAATTTCCACTCAATCATCTTCATTATTTACTTTGATATTTAAGAAATAAAACACATACACACACAAAGTACGTGTGCGCTAAATGTAAGATCTGTTTAAAGTGCGATATATATGATCCATATGCCACATTGATCTGATTTAGTGTAGTTTAATTAAATACAATTAATTGAAGTTGATTGATATTTTATTCACATGAAGACATAATTAATGGAATTGATGATCGAAATTGGAATTAAAAAATAAAAAAATAAAGTGATCGGACTTCAACTTTACAATAATTATGAGTCACTACCTGCTGCGTGCGTCTTCGATAATTAACTAGCAAACAAACAAATGCAAATGTTATTCAATTAACGTGGCCACCCACAACTACTTGCTGTCGGTGGAGATGTAATCTTTTTTATTGGATTCTTCTTCAACTTTGCTTCCAATGAAAGCTGCAAATTAATCACTGTTAGTTTACATCAAATTTAGTAATTTACCAATCCAAATCAAAAAAATCGTGCTACAGTGACGTGTTTTATACTTTACAGCTGGATCTACTTGAACTCTTAGATGAATCCAATGTTTGCCGTACGATCTTTGTGGGTCCTTATTATCACAGGCTATCCGTACGGCTGTCCCACGGCTGTCCCAGCTCTCCCTAATCCCCGATACCCCTTTCTTCGAGTACTCTCAATAGCATAGCTATATTTTTACATAAAATAGTTTTTTAAAACTCATTTTTATCTAATTTAATTAAATTATTTTTAAATATTTTTAAATCTGATTAGTTATATTTTTATTTATTCTATTAAAATATTATTAGAAATAAAAAAAGTTTTAGCAAAAAGAGAATATGTAAGAGGAAAAATGAAAAAAATTTTGAAAAAAAGAAAGAAAACAAATGTGAGAAACAATGAAAAATAAAATACTTCCCTTGAAAAGTGCTACTACATCAACATGTAACTTTTTTTTTTAGCTCTTCTAATTAAATATCTATTTTACTTCTTTTTCATATCCTTTAATGTGGTAGGAAATTTTTTAAACATTTTAAGAATTATTTTAGATAAAAGTAACATTTGACTCTTCAATTGAAAATGCTCATAGTTGTCCCAGCTGTCCCTAATCCCCAATTCTTTCATGTGAGAAATAATTGAAGTAAAATTCTGATTTAGGTTCTTAATTAGCTAGTTTATAAATAAAGAGCCTCTAATATTATAGCCAAAATTTGGCATAAGTTTGAAGAATTTCTCTAAGAAGAAAATTGGTTCAGTACTGGGATTTTTTACGTGGAATCAATTGAGCGAGCTTGAACAATATTATAATTTTTTTACTGATAAATTATTTTATCAATAAACCCAAAATTATAATTTTTTTGAAAGTAAAAATAAAATTTAACTTGCATGGGGAAACCAAAAAAAGAAAGAAAAGGCATTGGCCGCCCAAGGAATCTCCAATGAAGTCAGTAGCTGATTCAGCCCCGCCTGCGCGAAATGATCCCAAAAAAAAAAAAAAAAAAGTGACATCTAGCACATATATATGCAAATGTTTATCGTGTTCAACATGCAGCTAGCCAGACCATATTCTTCCCCTGTATGCACGTACAAGGGGTATTCGATGATAAGTACTTTCGTTGAAAATAGCCTAGTTAATATTTCAATGTTTACCATGTGGAAGTTAAATGTTGCATGATATTTACCAATTTACCATGTGGAATTTAAATGTTGAGAAGACATTTCTTACAAGTGCGTTGCACTTGGACCTGGTTATATACGTAGACATAGTAGCTAGTACGTAGTTAACCTTCCACATGTCAGACATGATACGTCACAATCCTAATGATGAATTTGCCCTCTCTTGTTTAATTAATTAAAGTAAAAGTTGGTCAAGTTTGATGACTTTTTTTTTTTTTTGAAGCGTGATCCATGAGATCGATGGCTGCAGGAACTTGGAAAGCGAGAAAGATGACTCTATAAATTCCCCAAGCTTTTATTAAAGGGACATCAAGAATTCAAGATCACTAAATTAAAGTTCTCTCTCTCTCTCACACACACACTTAATTAGCTGCACCCTCGATCAGTACGTAGTCCCTCATGGAAGCAACACTATATGTGTTGGAAAAATTGATAATTAATTGGTTACCAATTTTCCACCAGCCCTTTATGCGAAAGACAAGTTTGGAAGGAAAACACACGAGAACACACACCAATCACACATGTACACAAATAGTTTACGTGGTTCGGCAATATGCCTACGTCCACGGGGCGTGATCCGGTCTCCTTCTTTACTATTGAGAAATATTGAGTACAATGGTACAAGCCTGAACCGCTCAAGTTTAATATCCCAAACCCAAGTCCTTAACCCCTTGTACACCCCACTCAACTGTCCTTCTCAAATACCCAGTAAAGAAAAACTCTCTACACTTTGTAAATGTCACAAAGTGCTCTCACCAATTTGAATTTTCGGATCCCCACTTAACCAAGGACTGCATGTCCTTTTATAATGGCTAATCACAAAAATAGGAGAACAATTTTAATCCAATTGCTACTGGGAAAACGAAACCATCATGAATACAAAGTCTTTTCATGATGAAGATAAGCATTGCAACCCACATGTTTATCCACACACGTTTTCTCCAAAAAATCAAATTCCAGTTGTTCTTGGACTCCTTTTAAAACTAACCTTATCCTCTTATAGATAAATATGACTTGAGCCCACTAACTTGAATATTGATATTTTCCAGCAATTATCTTCACACTTATTGACAATTTGAGCCATTATCAACAATCTCCACCTTGGCGAAAATTTGGCAACCTCCACTTGAGACCTCAAGTCCGCATCTTGACCGATGCCCATCCCCACGCCCTGGGATGTCTTGCAAAACACTGTCTACACCAACAGTAATAATTCCACAAGAATTATCATGCTCCACCATAAAGAGCACATGCACTTAGAATTAAACCATTCCAAGAATTTTCATTTTTGGCACATGTCGAAAAAATCCTGCTAAAAAATATGGTGCAACTTCCATGTTTGGTTCCCCCGGAAGTTCATCAGCCATCGACACCCTTTTCCACCACATACCTGACATCAAAAAAAAACCAAACCAATGTCTCGTATGCAAATGTGGACCCGCTAATAAAACACATCCATTATCCTGACATTTTTAGCGGTCATGCCAGAGGATGTACATGCCCTTATCAAAGAACATCATCATCTCTCTCTGTAACGAGAGAAACAATATTAGCGTTTTTGGAGCAATCTGCCGAATCCGCTCCTCTTTTTGGACAATTTCTTTTAAGGTGTCCAGATTTCCCGCAACCCCAGCATACAAGATTTCCCTTCATAGGGTTCTTTTTCTTCCAGTTTGCAACTACCAACGCCGAGTTCTCAGGTGTAGAATTTTGTCCACCACTCAGCCTTCTTTCCTCTGACAAAAGTTTGCTGGTAACTTCTGAGAAGAAAATCTTCTCCTTCCCATGAATCAAAATTGGCTTCATATGTTCATAGGAAGACGGAAGAGACAAGATAAGCCTCAAGGCCTTATCTTCATCGTCCATTTTAACTCCTAGAGCTTCGAGTTCAGAGACGATTCCATTGAGAACACTCAAATGATCTGAAATAGTCGCACCCTCAGCCATTCGCAGTGTATGAAACTGCTCCTTCAGGTACACCCGGTTAGAGATTCCCTTCGTCTGATACATCTCCTCAAGCTTCTCCCAAAGCTCCTTTGCCGTTGACGTCCCTTGCACGTTAGCAAGGACGTTCTTAGCCAGACACAACCGAATAGAACTCGCAGCCCTCAGATCCAAATCTTCCCAATCCACGTCGCTAGTACCTGATTTTCCGGCACCATCACTGGAACTAGACGTGGGTATACCTTTCAACGTTTTGTGTAGCCCAGATTGGATTAGGATGTCCTTGACTTGTATTTGCCACAAGCCAAAGTTCATTCTCCCGTCGAACCTTTCAATCCCAAACTTCAAGGACTGCATTTCTTCTTAACGAGTAGAAATCCGCAACCAAGCTCTGATACCAATTGTTGGGAAAATTGATAATTAATTGGTTACCAATTTCCCACCAGCCCTTTATGCGAAAGACAAGTTTGGAAGGAAAACACACGAGAACACACACCAATCACACATGTACACAAATAGTTTACGTGGTTCGGCAATATGCCTACGTCCACGGGGCGTGATCCGGTCTCCTTCTTTACTATTGAGAAATATTGAGTACAATGGTACAAGCCTGAACCGCTCAAGTTTAATATCCCAAACCCAAGCCCTTAACCCCTTGTACACCCCACTCAACTGTCCTTCTCAAATACCCAGTAAAGAAAACTCTCTACACTTTGTAAATGTCACAAAGTGCTCTCACCAATTTGAATTTTCGGATCCCCACTTAACCAAGGACTGCATGTCCTTTTATAATGGCTAATCACAAAAATAGGAGAACAATTTTAATCCAATTGCTACTGGGAAAACGAAACCATCATGAATACAAAGTCTTTTCATGATGAAGATAAGCATTGCAACCCACATGTTTATCCACACACGTTTTCTCCAAAAATCAAATTCCAGTTGTTCTTTGACTCCTTTTAAAACTAACCTTATCCTCTTATAGATAAATATGACTTGAGCCCACTAACTTGAATATTGATATTTTCCAGCAATTATCTTCACACTTATTGACAATTTGAGCCATTATCAACAATATGCACCCCTCCAGCCTCCAAGTTATGGAAACCTGGTGACCATTCTCAGTATTGATGGAGGTGGAATCAGAGGGCTTATCCCCGGAACTATCCTTTGTTTCCTTGAGTCTGAGCTCCAGGTACAATAAATTAATATAAATCAAGTAAAATTTAATTATTCAAGTAGTAGTAGAGCTTAATTAATTACTATTATTTTTGGGGATATATATGATGGATGCAGAAGCTGGATGGTGAAGACGCAAGAATCGCGGATTATTTTGACGTGATTGCAGGAACAAGCACGGGCGGTCTTGTGACAGCCATGCTAACGAGCCCCAATGAGAAGAAGAGACCTCTGTTTGCTGCCAAGGATATTAAAGACTTTTACCTAGATCACAGTCCTAAAATCTTTTCACAATATGAGTAAATATCATGAATTCCATGCATGCATGAGATCGATCATCAAAGTGTCATGAATATATATATATATATAAAGCAATTATTTGATTATTAACGTGATGTCATGCATGTTTACAATACAGTTTTCCGTTGTTTAATTATGCTACAAAGATTATCAAAGCTCTTTCCGGACCAAAATACGATGGGAAATATCTGCGTCGCCTTGTGAAAGAAAAACTTGGAAGCACAAGATTGCACCAGACATTGACAAATGTTGTTATCCCAACATTTGACATCAAGCGACTCCAGCCAACCGTCTTCTCCAGCTTCGAGGTTCAAACTTCTTCTCCCTACCTACCTCCCAAGTCCCAACTATATATAATTATAAATATTGAGCTGAAGGTCGAATATTTTGTTTTTCTGTGCATGCAGGTGAAGAGAAACCCAAGCTTAAATGCGTTGCTTTCAGACGTATGCATTGCCACCTCAGCAGCACCCACTTATCTTCCAGCTCATTAATTACTTTGAAACCAAAGACTCCGAAGGGAAAGTGAGAGAGTTTAATCTTATAGACGGTGGCATTGCTGCAAATAATCCAGTCAGTATAAATAAATCCAATGAATTTCATATATATATATAATTATTTTCTCTTTTAACTTACTAAATTAAATAATTTGTACGCATATATAAGACTTTACTTGCCATTGGAGAAGTAACAAAGGAGGTGACTAGAGAAAGCCCCCACTTCTTTCCTATAAAACCGATGGATTATGGACGGTTTTTGGTGATTTCAATTGGAACAGGATCTTCCAAAGCTGAAGAGAAATACAATGCGCACGAGGCAGCCAAGTGGGGTCTCTTAAACTGGTTAACCAGTAATGGTTCCACCCCAATAGTTGACGTTTTTTCTCAAGCAAGTGCCGATATGGTGGACTTCCACCTTTCTGAGGTTTTCCGAGCCCTTCGCTCTGAGAAAAGCTACATCCGAATTCAGGTATATATATATATATATATATATCTTTTGAACAATAATAATAATAATATCGATCAAATTAATTAAAGCTTTCGATCATTTAATTTTTCTTCATTATAACCTCTTGATCGAGCGATGGATGCAGGATGACAAATTAAGTGGAAAAGTATCATCCGTAGATATAGCCACAAAGAAGAACTTGGACGATCTTGTTGAAGTTGGTGATGAATTGCTTAAGAAACCAGCTTCTTGGGTAAATTTGGACACTGGCCTTGACGATTGCACTTCTGGTCAAGAGACTAATGAAGAGGCTCTCATAAGGTATATAGTGTTGATTAATTAATTTCTACTATTTATCTGGTAATTAATCCTAGCTAGCTTAATGAGCAAAACAACCTAATTAATTTGTTGCAGGTTTGCGAGACTACTCTCCCAAGAGAAACGGCTTCGCCATTCTAAGTCTCCCCACGTAAATGCTGCAAAATGATCCATATATATATGATATCAAAATGAAGCTGTTGGATTCCTTTAAACTAATATCAAAATAAATTATTTTTATCGATTGGGGCTTGCACAAATTGTAGCCTATTTCAAGGCATTGTTTGGCATGAATTCATTAGACATGTGCTTTGTTATGTGATGTTGAGATTGAATAAGAACCTCTAAAGAAGTTTTCTTTGTATTTTTCCAACCTTGAGCACTATTATGGTTGTTAAGATATTAATTAAATAATTAAATTTACTTATTCTTATCGACACTTATTCTTATCGGCTTAAGTTTTTGAAATCAATATATACTACGTAATTTAACATAGTATCAGGAAAACCAGAATTTTGTATTAGTTTGCCTCGCATTTTCTATTAGTTTAAGCTTTTAAAATTAATAGTGATTTAACAATCTTGAATTAATCAAATGTTAATGCCATCATTCCTAGTATTCCAAGCAAATCAACAAGTTTAAAGAAGGAAATTAATATATTCAAGATTGTTTATCTTTCTTTCGACTACATCTGCCTGTCTCTCAATATATATACTACGTACCTTTGTACATTGCAATGTTCTCCAATCTTTTAATTTTGTTATTTAATCACAACTATTTTGTGGCATTTAAAAAACGCCAAGAATTTTTTTCTCAGCGTTTGCTTTGCTCCTACAAAAGCTGTATCGAGAAGTTAATTTTCTCAGCGTAAGAAGGAACGCCAAGAAAATGTTTTAAATTCTCGGTGTTTTACAAAACACAACGATGGTTTGAGGTATTTATCGGTTTTTTTAACAATGTCGAAAAATGTTGAAGACAAGAAGTTTGTGTTAGAAGTTAGTGGCTTTCCAGAAAACACCGTTAATTACATTCATAATTTTTTTTTTTTAAAAAAAAATGGTTATATTAGAATTCCAATATAACCACATTTTTTTAACTTATTAATAAATCCAAATCTACAAATAGAGTACATGTACTGGATCCACAAATACATAAATCTAAAATCATATATGCATCAATTTCATAAATCCACTAACTTAAATTATGTACGGAGTTTTAGTTGTGCACCGCACAAATGAATGTGTTTTTAAACAACCCACAGTATTATAACTTGGTCTACCCCTTTTTATATTACTGGAGCCCATTAATGTCTCCACTATATATATATATATAAAAGAAACCTACCTCTTTAAATTAACTCTGATCCTTTATATGCAATTGTCCAAAATATTCATTGGCAAAACCAACCAACGTATGCATGATGATCAAAACTTGTGCCCGGGCCCCAAAGACCACCAAATCTTTGGTCTTGGCCATATTGTATGAATCACGTACGTGAATCATTTCTACAAGCTTGGGCTAATTTTTGCCACAAATTCGGACCCAATTAAATAACTTAGAATATCATGATGACAACCTCTAAATAACAATTATCCTAACATATGAGGTCATTGGGCATAAGGTTTATCACGTGGGACTCATAGCACTACACCCTACACGTACTCTGGCCCATAAAACAGACAAATTAATCAAAAACCTATGAGAAGCAAAAATAATCACATTCCACGGATAATAAAAAGACCACATTGTTAGGATTTTCTAATTCGGTGTCCAAAACTTCAACTTTTATTGGGAATTAAGTAGTTGTGCACTTAGGTCTAGCTACAAGTAAAGATCGTGATGAAGATTCTTCAAAACATCAAGTAGTACTACAATTGATGTTTGGACATGGACAATATTGTTTGGCTATGAGACATTCCAGAGATCAAGTATAACACTCCGGTCCCATATTGGGAAGAGGAGAAGAGCCCACATAGAGTGGGTGGTTTATAGAGATAGTCATAGGTGCTAAGTCTCACATTGCCTAGTTATTAGGTGAAACTGGGCTTTATAATGAATTATAGAAAAGCTCCAAATTGACTAGTTCTTTTGGAGTGATAGTGCAGATATGGCTAGCGCTTTTCCTTGAGTCGTTACAAGTGGTATCAGAGCCACCTAGTAACGCTAGATCATGTGGCATTGGAGCACTGCATGACGTGGACCTGATGAGGACGTCAGGAATTTAAGAGGGGGAGTTTGTAACACCCCGGTCCCATATTGGGAAAAAGGAGAAAAGCCCACATAGAGTGGGTGGTTTATAGAGATAGTCATGGGTGCTAAGTCTTATATTGCCTAGTTATTAGGTGAAACTGGGTTTTATAATGAATTCTAGGGAAGCTCCAAATTGATTAGTCCTTTTAAGGTGATAGCGCAGATATGACTAGCATTTTTCCCTGGGTCGTTACATCGAGTACCTGTTCCATGTGGTGTCCAGACATATTAGCGAATATGGTCATTCTAAAAGACTAGTGTTTGGACATGGATGGAGTTGTCCGGGCATGAGAAGCTTCTTTGAGCTATTCAATCATGCCTAGGTCAAATGACAAATCAATCCATACAGAAAATTTTAGAGATAGACTTACGTAAAATTGAAAAAACATGTCTTTTAGGTTATCACTAGAGAATTTATTTAATGATTCATTAGAATCTTTCAATTCATAGAATTAATTATTATGGTTCATATAATATACTTCTTTTTCCTTTCCACAACATGACAATTGTTTAATGAAACTATTGTACGTGTGTTTGTCCCACTAGAATGATTGATGAATAAATAGATTAAAACCTTAAAACTTTTTTACGTTGGTAATACGCATAATCAAAAGGATCACTATCTTATAAGATTCTAAACAGGTGCTGACAAACATATATGCCATAACCAATAAAGAAAAATATTCAAGTTACAACTCAATGTGGACTAATCTTTATGGTAATCATGTGCTACAAGATCTTTATCTCTTATATGGTTGCAGTGTACTTGGTTCTATGCTTTAATTATCTCATGGTTACAAGTTAATGTTATAGCTAATTGGTTACCACACTCTTGCCAGCATGATCATTTTGTGAAAATTGATTTTTCATTTTGCAGGCGACAGGGAGCCCAATACGAAATATATGCAGCTTAAATGGAGCCTCATATATGCAGGAATTATATCCATTCTCGAAAAGGGTGCCCTTCAGAATAAATATCTTCACCTGTAATCACCGACCTTCCAACACACTATTATATGTTTCCAGATGCACTCTAAATATTGCCATTTGGGTACGTATATGCATATATGTTTGGCATTGACAATTTAACAGAAGGCAGATCCTCTTGTTCCGAGAATCTCAGATGAGTTTAGTGATATTAAATGAAACCTTTAGGAAGATTGTGATTAGGGACGGAGCCAGCTTTGAATTTGGGAGGACTCAAGGCCAAAAAAGTTTTGAGAAGGGACCAATTAGCAAAACATACCTTAAATTATTATTTTTTTACCTTAATTTTTTTTTTTTTTTGCTTAAATTTTTTTTTTCTTATAATTTGGGGGGGACCAGGGCTACTACCAGTCCCCACTAAATCCGTCTTTGATTGTGATATGTACACTCATGATACTTACAACCATTTTTAAGGATGAATTATCATCTTGATTTTGTAGATTGTTTTTTGTTTTTTTTTGGATGAATGACTAAATCTTTCATATATCAATGAAAAGTACAATTCACTCTAGCCTTTTAAACTAGAAACTGAAGGAAACAAAACAAGTCTCCTAATAATGTAAACTGGAAACTATTATATACATTTGTTCATCCTCTCCCTGCCGCGTGAAACAGTATAGCAATTACAACAGCTACAATGTTACGAGCATTTTCATATTAGGCTAGTCGTATTAATTTTATATATTAGGTTTATATTATGTTAGCATATGTTGGCTAACCCTATCCGTATTAGGGTTATAATATTATTTTAATAAGGGTCTCTGCTGACCCAGCCCTACCTCTCTTATATAATATGTAATAAATCATCTGTTTAAAGAGGTGATGCTATGAATAAATATATCAGAAATTTAATATTCAACTTTAGTAATTGTTTTTTGGAGGTTTAAGATTCCTAAAATTACTCTAAAATTAGGAAATCCAGGATTCTTCAAATTATCCTATCACAAATCTATTGTTCTTGTTAACTATTCATCCCTCGTTACGGAAGCCGATAACAAATTGGTATCAGAGCCAAGTTGCGGCGACAAATCAAGTCAATTATGTCTAACAAAATTTTGGAAGAATGTCTCATAGAGTTTCGCCGCCTTCTCAAAGAGTGGAGGGATGAAAATGCAGCTCGCCGTGAGCAGCGGTTAATCTCACTCTCATCTTCACCAAACACCCCTGACGACAACAACAACTCCATTGATCCACACAATTCAATCGCCACATGGAAAAAGCCATCAAAACCAAAAGCATCCAACCCCACTGTTGACAACCCATCACCACGGTCTTATCAATTTTCAGTGCCAATGCCGATCTCTTCAATGCATCCATCTAGGCAACCATACTCCTTCTCCGAAAATCAAAATCCTGGAGAAATCATTAAATGAATGGAAGGAAGCTCGAAAGTCATGTTTCTCAGGCCGTCTAGGCTACACCACCAAAAGGGATTTCATTATTAGAGAATGGGATTGTTATAATTCTTTCCTCAAGAATCAAACGTTCTCCTTCTAAATTTAATGGTTTTGCACAAAGTTTGAGAGATATGGACTATTTTCATGGTCATGAAGTGTTACTGTCAACGAATACCACACATCCATGTTTTGAGAAGTTATCGCCTTATACAGCTGGGACATGTTTGGGCAGAACTCAAAGAGTGGATGACGACCAGCCAATAGTTGGTAAGAGACTTATCTACTACGATCAACATAGTGATGAAGCGCTGGTCTGTAATGACAGTGAGGATGACATTACAAAGCGTGTAGAAGAGATGCTATTAGACAATTGATGATTTTATTTGTATGATTTACGTAGGCTTTAGTTGCCATTGGCAAAGTAATAAAGGAGGTGACCAGAAAAAGCCCTCACTTCCATCCTATAAAATCGATGGATTATGAACGGTTTCTGGTGATTTCAATCGAAACAGGGTCTGCCAAAGCTGAAAAGAAATACAACGCGTACGAGGCAGCCAAGTGGGGCCTGTTAAATTGGTTAACCAGTAATGGGTCCACCCCAATAGTTGACGTTTTTTCTCAAGCAAGTGCGGATATAGTGGATTTCCACCTTTATGATGCTTTCCGAGCTCTTCAATGTGAGAGAAGTTACCTCCGAATACAGGTATATATACCATCCATGCCCATCTTTTGAGATTGATCAAATTAAAGCTTTTGATCAACCGTTCGATTTTTTTTTTCTTTATAACGATCGATCTCGACCGATGGATGCAGGATGACAATTTAAGTGGGGAAGTATCTTCCGTAGATATAGCCACAAAGAAGAATTTGGTGATGAATTGCTTAAGAAACGAGTTTCCAAGGTGAATTTGGACACTGGCCTGGACGTCAATTATGGTGATCATGAGACAAATAAAGAGGCTCTCACAAGGTAGGGTTTATTAATTTCCCCTATGATCACCTTAATTAATTGGTATAATTAATTAATGATCAAAATTAACCTAATTATTAATTTGTTGTAGGTTTGCGAGACTACTCTCTTAAGAGAAGCGGCTTCGCCATGGTAATAAGTCTGCTGCAAATTCCAATGGGCTGTAGCTCAATATATGGCATTTCTTTTCATATAATGTAATCCCTTGGGTGAAAATTAAGATATATATCTTTCCTTTCAAATAAAGTAAAAGATTAGGGACATTTTTCCTAATTACTTTTACAACTTGTAAGGGGTTTTATGTAAAACCTAAGGATTACCAAATAAAAGGCATTGTACGTACAATTTTCTTCCGCATGTTTCAACTTTTAGATTGAACGACGAGGCCAGCATCATACAATTTTCTTCACCATATTTCATCTCCTATAAAATTTAATTAGGTGGCCGTCTCAATTTTACATTGAAAAGATGAGTAGTCAACTTGGAGCTTTATACTCTCTGATGTAAGGACTTTAAATTCATCATCTTTTTTTCAATGAATGAATATGAAAGATTCCCTAAATTTTTTTAAAAAAAAAACAGTGTATCGATTACAAAGGCACTCATGGGCAGCAAAAACACCTTAAGATGGCCCCCCAATATATATATATATATATATATATATATATATATATATATTTTAAATTTCCTCCTCCCAAACTAAAATTCTATATATGTATATATATAGGGGCGGAATTAGAATTTTAGTTTGGGAGGAGGAAATTTAAAATATATATATCGGTTTTTTATTAGGTCAGACTAGACTTTATAAGCAATTATAAAGAGCTCTAGATCTAATTATAACTTAACTAGTAATTTGAAATAATAACACAAATATAACTAACGCTTTTTCTAACGTCATCTATCACTGAAACATAGCATGCATGACGTAGCCCGAATGAGGACATCAAAAAATAAATGGCATACCAAAATATTTAATTAATCTCAAATTGGCTCGAATAAAGACTAATTTAGTAATTTTCGATCTTGCCAAGCCTAGCTAGGGTTTCATTCCAAAATTTTATTTAAGCACAATAAGGACAACCTAGCCGGACTAACTGTGAACTAGCCTTGTGTTTAGCATGCATGGGTAGAATAAAAGATATTGGGGTGAGCTAATGGTACATGATTGTCCATGATATATATGAGATTATGTGTGATAAGGAATTTTGAAAAAATTTCAATGTAAACGTGGTGTGATAGCGATAAAGAATAAAACCCACAACTATATCCTATGGAAATTTCTTAGATCCATAAGCTAACAAGTTGAAATGGGCCGGCCGGCAAGAGAAATTTAGTTGCAATTAATTGGAGGCCAATTTACAAGTTCCACAGATTCTCATAGCTTGCTTGCTAGCTGCCAAATATTCCACGTACACCCGAGAAAACCCTTTTTTAGATAAGAAGGAATGAAAAAAATATTTCCTAAAAGCGAAAACCAAATAGAAACAAGTAGATAAAGTAAACGTGTATATTTTTATTGCATGCATATTATATTAATTAATATTAAAACCAAATAGATCAGTTTACTCCACCGAATTAAATATATATATAGGATATTTTTTCTTCATGAAATACTAATTATGTATATGTATATATTTTGAGAGTGATATATATTGTCAGAAACCTTAAGGACGAGAACGATCGACGTATTATATATTAACCCAATCGAGCATTTTTTTAGAATAGAAATTATTCCATTTTCACGTTTATCATTTGCTTTTCGTGTTTGAATTGCTTACTTGGCATTATTTTTACGTTGAGTTTAGCCAAAGAGGGGCCCCAGCATCTCCAGGTTACACGACACAAATAAAATAATTAGAATTAATTAGACGAAATAAACCGAAGAAGGAGCAGTACTTAATTACCAAAAACAAATTAAAAGACAAGGAAGAAATTAATAAACACCCAACAAAATTTTCCCTCTTAATTTTGACAGCTAATTACAACTGTTTAGATTGAATTGTCACTTGGTTAATTTTGCTTATATATCTAAAAGATCAATAATTAATTCAGCTTTTTTAGTTTTTTTAACATGAAATTAATAAGGCCAAGGATGGTTGCCTGTGTGCGGACATGTCAAAAATATATATAGATATATTCTTTGACGGAAAGAATAAAAAAGGTAAAATTCTGATTGAGAGTCTTTAATTAGTCCATAAACAAAAAGGATTGTATAGCCAAAATTAGTTAGCTAGGCATAGGTTAAAAGAATTTCTCTAAGAAGCTTAAACAAAGACGTACGGTTGGAGGCACGTACCTGATAAAGTTATCTTTTTAGGTTATGATAAATTATTTTATCAGTAAACCCAATTTTATAATTTTTTAAGTTAAAAATAAAATTTACAATTGTGGTGACATGTCCATAAAAATAAATAATAAATAAATAAAAATGACATTGGCCGCCCAAGGATCCCCAAGAGTCAATAGCTTAATATTCCGCCCTGCGTAAGTGATGATCCAAAAATTTAAAATATATATGACATCTAGCAGCTAGCACATGCATATGCAAATCATGTTTATCGTGTTCAACATGTTGAAATTTATTGATGATAAATTTCGTTGAAAATAGCCTTAATATTGTCGATCGCTACAATAGAATGTATATATTATATTTAAATGTTAGAAAATAATGTGGAAATAACATGCCAGTACTATATATTGCATGATAGAGAAGATACATGCATTTTCTAATTAATACTTAATTGATTTAATATTGCAAGTGCGTTGCACGTTGGGACCAATTCACACGTCTCAATCATTATGAATATACTTCCTTAGTTATAGTAAAAGTTAAGCTTCTTTTTTTTTAATAACCCTTTTTTGGGAGCGTGATCCATGAGAAGGCTGCAGAAACTTGGAAAGTGAGAAAGATGACTCTATAAATTCACCAAGGTTTTATCAAAGTGGCATCCAGATCATTAAAAGCTCTCTCTCTCTCTCTCTCACGTACATAACGTACACACATAATTAGCTGCACCCTCAGTACGTACGTAGTCCCTCATGGAAGCAACACTACATGCACCCCTCCAGCCTCCAACTTATGGAAACCTGATCACCATTCTCAGTATTGATGGAGGTGGAATCAGAGGGCTTATCCCCGGAACTATTCTTTGTTTCCTAGAATCTGAGCTTCAGGTACAATAAATAGATTTTGGTGCAATTGAGTCTATGATTTCCTATAAATGTTAATTCTTCAAGTACTAGAGCTTACTATTTTTTGGGATATGATGGATGCAGAAGCTGGACGGTGAAGATGCAAGAATCGCAGATTATTTTGACGTGATTGCAGGAACAAGCACGCGCGGGCGGTCTTGTGACAGCCATGCTAACGAGCCCCAATGAGAACAAGAGACCTTTATTTGCTGCTAAGGATATTAAAGACTTTTACCTCAATCACAGTCCTAAAATCTTTCCACAATACAAGTAATTGTGTCAAAATATATATATATATATATATATATATATGTGTGTGTGTGTGTTTTTATTTAATTGGATTATAATTAACGTGATCGATCTCATGCATGTTTACAATACATACAGTTTCCCGCTATTTAAATATGCTATGAAGATTGTCAAAGCTATTTACGGACCAAAATACGATGGGAAATATCTACATCGCCTTGTGAAAGAAAAACTTGGAAGCACAAGATTGAACCAGACATTGACAAATGTTGTTATCCCAACATTTGACATTAAGCGACTCCAGCCAACCATCTTCTCCAGCTACGAGGTTCAAATTTCTTCTCCCTACCTACCTCCCAAACTTGAAGTCGATCATCTAATTATAGAGATATTCTTCAATAAAAGAAACTGTATTATATTAGTATTGTTTTTAATATGATTATCACCATCTGGGTGAAAAAGTGATGAATTGTGGCTTGAGATTATATATATGTTGCAAAAGCACATTGTTAAAAAGAAATAAGAAATAACATCTTATAATATTTCTACATTCTAATATTACTTGATGTCTATTAATTGTTCTCACTTTTGAGCTTCTGCAATGTGGGAAAGGCACGTACAATCAGTGAGGAGCGAGTGAGGACCATGGGCTCGATCTATCTTGAATTATTTTACAACCTTGCTTCAATGGTTCACCATTTCGATGTAATTTGCTAAAAAAATTTACTCGGATTTATTTATAATCTTTTTACCTTATAATGAGGTACAGTTTTTTATTTTGTCGCAAGGATCTTACCCACTTAATTCACAACGGCATGCATTTGAGAAGAAGATATGTACGTTCTTAAGAGATAATTCAATCGGTTGGGATCATGTTTAAATGAAGCGGAGGTCACTAGTTCGAATCTCTCTTCCCCTCTTGTGCGGACATATAAAAAATAAAAATAAAAACAAAACAAAAACAAAAAAGAAAAGAAGACATGCACGCTTCATCTTAAAATAAGCGCCCATGCATGCACCTTACATACCTTCTTTAGTATGAAACCTAAGTTTTGAACAGGTGACGAGGAATTAATTAAACTTGTTTGTCTCATAGAAATATAAAATATATTTTTATACGTAAACGACTTGTAATGAAAATATGTGCTTCAGAAAGCAATTTCAGATATGGTTGATTATCATATCTCTGTGTTGTTTCAAACTGCTCATTGCCAGAGCAATTATCTCCGCATTCAAGTGTGTGTGTGTATATATATATATATATATATATATGCGTGGTGATCAGTATGATACATTGAAAGGGACAACAGCCTCAGTTGATGATACTACAACTGACAACCTGCGCAAACTTGAGAAAATTAGGGAACAGCTGTTGGACAACCAAGTGGGTAAGGTGGATTTTTTTTTTTTTTTTTTGAGTAAAAAGGGTTGGCCGGGAAGACCAATTGTGGTTATTCTATTTGGGTGTGACCATAATAGCACTTACTCACTGAGAGCCGGGCAAGAGGGGCCTAGACAGTGGGAACCGCAGGAGCTCCCTCAAGTTCGACAGAGCCATAGCCTGACCCAGTCCCACCGGCATAATATTAATTAGGCATATGTAGGGATTCTCTATTGCGAAGATTCGAACCCACGCTCTAATACATAGCTCACCACTTTAGGAATTTTCTTAGGCTATTGAACCATCCGTTGTAAGCCGCACAGGAGGGTGGATTTGATGACGGGTGAGACTGTACTAATCCCAGGTTGTTGCACCAATACGCACACTCTGAACAGGTTTGGAAAAACGCATAAGCGCACGTGTTGTGTTAACATAATTATATATAAACGTGTTAATTGATGGCTGTAAAACATTAACTTTTATTCTACTACTAATTAATTATAGATACAACTTCTCCTATCCCTTACAGGTTCACACTAGAACTTTCTCGAGAAAAGAAAGTGCGAGCAGAATAAAAGAAAGCGCGAGGAGGTTTTGGACGCTGCTGCAGAATGTGTTTTGTTTGACTCTAAGGACCTATAAATTATTTTTTATATTATAAAGAGTGATTTGTAATTTAGGTCAACTACAAAAACCAATTTTATATTTATCCCTTTATTAATTTATAGATATAACTCCTTCTATATATCCCTAATTACAGGTTGGCCCAAAGAAAAGAAAGCGTGAGAGAAAAGATCACCAAATACAAACAACATTATCTACAATTTTCTTCAGCATGTTTCAACTTTTAGATTGCATTGCACGACGATGCCATGGCTTATAGCTAAGCCGAGTAGATAATGTACTACCAACTTGGTGTACTCAATCCAAGAATGATTTTCCAATAACTCAGGCATCGGTCCAATGGGCCTTTGAAGCCCAAATAAGATGACAAAACTTATAATTTTCATGGGGGCTACTTGTGTACCCATTCTAATTAAGCCCCTTTCTGTGGTCCACATATTAGTTCAATCATTCAATGTGCCTCCAAAGCCCAAGCATTACAAGTCGTTACATTTGCTTAAAGGCCCGTCTGGAATAAGGCCTATAAGCCACAAGATGGACCCAAGACATGAAAAGGTTTCTACGTAAGCGAGTTGAGTACATTTTCTTTACTTAATGGTAACCAAATCAGTACAAATTCTTAATTCTATCCTCTCTCTCTCTCTCTCTCTCTCTATATATATATATATATATATATATATTACATGCATGTACATTACATGTTCAAAGAATACATGTCACTTTCTAACTCCCACAAGTGATGGGCCACAACTAGGAACATGATCCTCTCTAGTTCATTTGAACTAAATAATATCTAATTAGTTATATTTGTGAGGAGACAGTACCCTCAAATATAATTAACTGAATATTATACAGTTCAAATGAACTAGAGAGTATCTGAATTCCACAAACTAGGGAGTGGAACAATACATTTAAGTATGGGACAAAAAAATATTAGAAAGCATAAAATTTAGGGATAAATGTAAAATTGGTCCATGTGGTTGGCATAAATTACAAATCACTCACATGTGTTATAAATTATTTATAGGACCTCAGGGTAGGCCAAATAATAGTTTGCTTCCTAAAATCAATTTCGGTTAAATAACTTAACAAAATCCGTTACTTTGTCACGTCATACCCAATAAAAACATGACACATGTTATTATTTATTTTTTACTTTAAAAGATGACAATTAGAATTTTATAAGACGCCAATTAAGATTACACATTAGCCTCCACTCCACGTCATACTGCTACAATAAATTAATATAATCTCTTATATCCCCAAAATTTTACCCATACGTAACCCTCCTTCATCTTCATCTTCATCTTCCTTAGCCACTTCAATCACTAAATGCGACCGTCAAATTCTTGCAAAATGCTCCCAAATCATGGCGAGTAAGATGAAAATGAAGAGGGTTACACACTCAATCTTAGCAGGTATCCTAAAATGATGTAAAAATTTCTAATTGTCATTTTTAAAAGTCAGAAATTAATAATGTGTCGCGTTTTTATTGGGTATGACGTGAGAAAATAGCAAATTCTGTTAAGTTACTTAATGGAAATTGATTTTAGAAAATAAATTGTTATTTTGGCATATCCAAAGGATCTATAAATTATTTTTTATACCACAATAAGTTATTTGTAATTTAGGCTATCTACAAGGATCTATAAATGATTTTTTATACCATAAAGAGTGATTTATAATTTAGGTTAATTACACACAGACTAATTTTACATTTATTCTTAAAATTTATAAGCAATTTTAAAATCTTAGGGGGAGGAGCCTATACCGCTTGTTCCCCCGTTCCCCTGCCCATCAATCGTAAAGTCGTGGCTAGGTATATCCCCAGCAATATTCAACTCCAAGGTGTTCCACCTAATTAACCTCTTCACGCTTAGCTTGAAACTTTAAAGTATCACAATTCTCAACTAGAGTTCAATCAGTGAAAGCAAAAACCAAATAGAAACAAACAGATGAAGTGCTAGACACTCAATTTCAGGCACCAAGATATATTTTATACTTGAAGAAAAAAGAAAAAGAAAAAAAAAAAAAGATATATATTTTATGTCTCGCTGATATATTTTTACTGCATAGACCCTAGCGTATTAATATATATTATCTTCATGACCTCAGTTTCCTTGTGAAAATTACCTTCCACTGAAATAGGATTTTTTATTTTTTTATGAATATTTATCTAATTGCCAATTCTATATATATATATTGACAAAGATATACATTGTGTCAGAAACCTTAAGGATGAGAGCGATATGTTATATATATATTAACCCAATCAAGCATTTTTTTTATTTTATATTTGTTTTTCACGTTTATCATTTACTTTCCGTGTTGGAAGCTTACTTGGCATTTATACGTACGTACGTTGAGTTTGGCCAAAAAGGGGGCCCAGCATCTCTTAAGCAACACGGCACAAATAAAATAATTGGAATTAATTAGACGAAATAAAACGAAGAAGGAGCACTTAATTACCAAAAACAAATTTAAAAGACAAGAAGCTAGGAATATTATAACACCCAACAAAATTTTCTCTCATTTGGTTTTGTGTTTAAAATTAAATTAACCAATAATTTCTTTTTTGGTCATTGCAAATTTGACCAATATATATATAATAGAGAACATATATAGAAAACTCTCTGTTTTTCATCTTCATTATTTACTTTGATATTTAAGAAATAAAACACATACACACACACAAAGTACGTGTGTGCTAAATGTAAGATATGTTTAAAGTGCGATATGATCCATATGCCACATCGATCTGATTTAGTGTAGTTTAATTAAATACAAATTGAAGGTGATTGATATTTTATTCACATGAAGACATAATTAATGGAATTGATGATCGAAATTGGAATTAAGTTCAATTATTTAATGTGAGAAATAATTGAAGTAAAATTCTGATTGAGGGTTCTTAATTAATTAGCTAGTTTATAAATAAAGAGCCTCTAATATTATAGCCAAAATTTCTCTAAGAATAAAATTGGTTCAGTACTGGGATTTTTTACATGGAATTAATTAAGCGAGCTTGAACAATATTATAATTTTTTTACTGATAAATTATTTTATCAGTAAACCCAAAATTATAATTTTTTTGAAAGTAAAAATAAAATTTAACTTGCATGGGGACTTGTGCCTAAAAAACAAAAAAAATGGCATTGGCCGCCCAAGGAATCTCCAATGAAGTCAATAGCTGATTCAGCCCCGCCCGCGCGTAATGATCCCCCCAAAAAAAACACATCTATAGCACATACGCAAATGTTTATCGTGTTCAACATGCACGTACCAGGGTCAAGGGGTATTCCGATGATAAGTGCTTTCGTTGAAAATAAAATAGTTAATATTTAAATGTTTACCACGTGGAAGTTAAATGTTGCATGATATTTACCAATTTACCATGTGGAAGTTCAATGTTGAGAAGACATTTCTGACAAGTGCGTTGCACTTGGACCTGGTTATATACATAGACATAGTAACTAGTAGTCAACTTTCTACATGTCAGACATGATACGTCACAATCATAAATGATGAATTTGCTCTCTCGTTTAATTAATTAAAGTAAAAGTTGGTCAAGTTTGATGACCTTTTTTTTTTTTTTTTGGAGCGTGATCCATGAGATCGATGGCTGCAGGAACTTGGAAAGCGAGAAAGATGACTATAAATTCCCTAAGCTTTTATTAAAGGGACATCAAGAATTCAAGATCATCTTAGAAAAAAAAAAAAAAATTCAAGATCACTAAATTAAAGTTCTCTTTCTCTCTCTCACACACACACTTAATTAGCTGCACCCTCGATCAGTACGTAGTCCCTCATGGAAGCAACACTACATGCACCCCTCCAGCCTCCAAGTTATGGAAACCTGGTCACCATTCTCAGTATTGATGGAGGTGGAATCAGAGGGCTTATCCCAGGAACTATCCTTTGTTTCCTCGAGTCTGAGCTCCAGGTACAATCAATTAATATAAATTAAGTAAAATTTAATTATTCAAGTAGTAGTAGAGCTTAATTATTTACTATTTTTGGGGATATATATGATGGATGCAGAAGCTGGATGGTGAAGACGCAAGAATCGCGGATTATTTTGATGTGATTGCAGGAACAAGCACGGGCGGTCTTGTGACAGCCATGCTAACGAGCCCCAATGAGAAGAAAAGACCTCTGTTTGCTGCCAAGGATATTAAAGACTTTTACCTAAATCACAGTCCTAAAATCTTTCCACAATACAAGTAAATATCATGAATTCCATGCATGCATGAGATCGATCATCAAAGTGTCATGAATATATATATAAAGCAATTATTTGATTATTAACGTGATGTCATGCATGTTTACAATACAGTTTTCCGTTGTTTAATTATGCTACAAAGATTATCAAAGCTCTTTCCGGACCAAAATACGATGGGAAATATCTGCATCGCCTTGTGAAAGAAAAACTTGGAAGCACAAGATTGCACCAGACATTGACAAATGTTGTTATCCCAACATTTGACATCAAGCGACTCCAGCCAACTGTCTTCTCCAGCTTCGAGGTTCAAACTTCTTCTCCCTACTTACCTCCCAAGTCCCAAACTTAAATGTTACGTAAAACGACGTCGATCAAGTATATATAATTATAAATATTGAGCTGAAGGTCGAATATTTTGGTTTTCTGTGCATGCAGGTGAAGAAAAACCCAAGCTTAAATGCGTTGCTTTCAGATGTATGCATTGCCACCTCAGCAGCACCCACTTATCTTCCAGCTCATTACTTTGAAACCAAAGACTCCGAAGGGAAAGTGAGAGAGTTTAACCTTATAGACGGTGGCATCGCTGCAAATAATCCAGTCAGTATAAATAAATCCAATTAATTTCATATATATATATAATTATTTTCTCTTTAACTTACTAAATTAAATAATTTGTACGTATATATAAGGCTTTACTTGCTATTGGCGAAGTAACAAAGGAGGTGACTAGAGGAAGCCCTCACTTCTTTCCTATAAAACCGATGGATTATGGACGATTTCTGGTGATTTCAATCGGAACAGGATCTTCCAAAGCTGAAGAGAAATACAATGCGCACGAGGCAGCCAAGTGGGGTATCTTAAATTGGTTAACTAGTAATGGTTCCACCCCAATAGTTGACGTTTTTTCTCAAGCAAGTGCAGATATGGTGGACTTCCACCTTTCTGAGGTTTTCCGAGCCCTTCGCTCTGAGAAAAGCTACCTCCGAATTCAGGTATATATCTTTTGAACAATAATAATAATAATAATAATATCGATCAAATTAATTAAAGCTTTTGATCGTTTAATTTTTCTTCTTTATAACCTCTTGAGCGATGGATGCAGGATGACAAATTAAGTGGGAAAGTATCATCCGTAGATATAGCCACAAAGAAGAACTTGGACGATCTTGTTGAAGTTGGTGATGAATTGCTTAAGAAACCAGTTTCTTGGGTAAATTTGGACACTGGCCTTAACGATTGCACTTCTGGTCAAGAGACTAATGAAGAGGCTCTCATAAGGTATATAATGTTGATTAATTAATTTCTACTATTTCTCTGGTACGGTAATTAATCCTAGCTAGCTTAATTGGTATAATAATTAATGATCAAAACCTAATTAATTTGTCGCAGGTTTGCGAGACTACTCTCCCAAGAGAAACGGCTTCGCCATGCTAAGTCTCCCCACGTAAATGCTGCAAAATGATCCATATATGATATCAAAATGAAGCAGTTGGATTCTTTTAAACTGATATCAAAATAAATTATTTTTATCGAATGGGGCTTGGACAAATTGTAGCCTATTTCAAGGCATTGTTTGGCATTAATTCATTAGACATGTGCTTTGTTATGTGATTTTGAGATTGAATAAGAACCTCTAAAGAAGTTTTCTTTGTATTTGTCCAACCTTGAGTATTCTCGTTGTTAATATTTTAATTAAATAATTAAACTTACTTATTCATATTAGCTTAAGTTTTTGACATCAATATATAGTATGTGATTTAACATAGTATCAGAAAACCAGAATTTTCTATTAGTTTGCCTTGTATTTTTTATTAGTTTAAGCTTTTAAAATTAATGGTGGTTTATTAATAATCTTTAATTAATCAAGTGTTAATGCCTTCATTCCTAGTATTCCAAGCAAATCAACAAGTTTAAAGAAGGAAATTAACATATTCAAGATTGTTTATCTTTCTTTCTGCCTGTCTCTCAATATACTACATACCTTTGTTGCAATGTTCTCCAATCTTTTAATTTTGTTATTTAATCACAACTATTTTGTGGCATTTAAAAAACGCCAAGAATTTTTTTCTCAGCGTTTGCTTTGCTCCTACAAAAGCTGTATCGAGAAGTTAATTTTCTCAGCGTAAGAAGGAACGCGAAGAAAATGTTTTAAATTCTCGGTGTTTTACAAAACACAAAGAAGGTTTGAGGTATTTATCGGTTTTTTTAACAATGCCGATAAATGTTGAAGACAAGAAGTTTGTGTTAGAAGTTAGTGGCATTTTCCAGAAAACACCGTTAATTACATTCATAATTAAAAAAAAAAAAAAAAAAATGGTTATATTAGAATTCCAATATAACCGCATTTTTTTAACTTATTAATAAATCCAAATCTACAAATAGAGTACATGGACTGGATCCACAAATAATTAAATCTACAATCATATATGCATCAATTTCATAAATCCACTAACTTAAATTCTGTACGGAGTTTTGGTTGTGCACCGCACAAATGAATCTGTTTTTAAACAACCCACAGTATTATAACTTGGTCTACCCCTTTTTATATTACTGGAGCCCATTAATGTCTCCACTGTTTATATATAAAAGAAACCTATCTCACAACATGACAATTCTTTTTCCTTTCCACAACATGACAATTGTTTAATGAAACTATTGTACGTGTGCTTGTCCCACTAGAATGATTGATGAATATATAGATTAAAAACTTAAACTTTTTTATGTTGGTAATATGCATAATCAAAAGGATCACTATCTTATAAACAGGTGCTGACAAACATATATGCCATAACCAATAAAGAAAAATATTCAAGTTAAAACTCAATGTGGACTAATCTTTATGCTGATCATGTGCTACAAGATCTTTATCTCTTATATGGTTGCTGTGTACTTGGTTCTATGCTTTATCTCATGGTTACAAGTTAATGCTATAGCTAATTGGTTACCACACTCTTACCAGCACGATCATTTTGTGAAAATTGATTTTTCATTTTGCAGAAGACAGGGAGCCCAATAGGAAATATATGCAGCTTAAATGGAGCCTCATACATGCAGGAATTATATCCATTCTCCAAAAGGGTGCCCTTCAGAATAAATATCTTCACCTGTAATCACTGGCCTTCCAACACACTATTATAATTTCCAGATGTACTCTAAATATTTCCATTTGGGTACGTATATGTATATATGTTTGGCATTGACAGTTTAACGGAAGGCAGATCCTCATGTTCCGAGAATCTCAGATGAGTTCAATGATATTATCGGAAACCTTTAGGAGGCCGGATTGTGATCAGGGACGGAACCAGCTTTGAATTTGGGAGATTCAAGGCTAAAAATATATTTGGGGAGTGACCAATTAGCAAAAAATACCTTAAATTATTATCTTTTTACCTTTTTTTTTTTTTTTTTTGCTTAAATTTTTTTTTTCTTGTAATTTTGGGGGCACCAGGGCCACTGCCGGTCCCCACTAAATCCGTCTCTGATTGTGATATGCACACTCATGATACTTACAGCCATTTTTAAGGATGAATTATCATCTTGATTTTGTATATTGTTTTTTGTTTTTTTTGGATGAATGACTAAATCTTTCATATATCAATGAAAAGTACAATTCACTCTAGCTTTTTAAACTAGAAACTCAAGGAAACAAAACAAGTCTCCTAATTAATAATGTAAACTGGAAACTATTATACACATCTATTCATCCTCTCCCTGCTGCGCGTAACAATATAGCAATTACAACAACTACAAAAACTAAGTGATGTAGATTGAGGGTGGAATTCACACCTAATGAGTTTTACTAAAAATGTCATACCCGAAGTTTCAGACATTGGATTAGAGCAAGTTTGGTGGCATTCGATTCAAAGATCTACAAAGTCATGTTTCATGAGGTTTTGCTAATTTCGATGTTTACTAGGTCAAAACGAGCTATCAAATGAATATTGGAAAGTTTAAAGGAAATAAAGGTAAGAATTCAAGAAAGAAAGACTTGATTGCTCTATTGGAGACTTTAATATAGATTGTATTTCGGAAAGACTTGATTGCTCTATTGGAGAATTTAATAAAGATTTTATTCCAACAAATCAAATAATCCAACAATCAAAAATATTCTATTTTATTATGGACAGAAATTTCCTCCAAACCGGTATAGAGGAAATATCCTCCAACCCATGTAAAATAGTGTCAAGTGTCTATAAACATTTAAAAGATACATTAAATTTAGTCTAAATTAATAAACGACTACTAATGAGATTAAGAATTTAATGTACATTTTAAATGTTTATAGACACTTTACACAATTTTACATGGGTTGGTGGAGGATATTTCTTCCATACCAATTTGGCAGAAATTTATGTCCTTTTATTATTTCAGTTCTTTAAATTATAGTTTTATTTGATTGTCATTTTTTATTATTATTATTCTAGAAATTTTTATAATATGCTTAGGTCTACTTTTTACTCCAAGTTTGCTGGTCGTTTGTCTCAGCAACTTCTAGCAAGCAACCAGCCTCGTGGCCCATGCCCTTTGGTTCATTTAAATTTAGCCAACACCTTCAACTGGCCCACTGCCCCAAAGCAACTCCTTGCAGGCCCACCTGCAACAGCACAGCAACCCACACAGGCATGCAGCAGCTCCACCAATGCCCAGCCAGCTCCTTGCCACATATACAAACATTGTAGGCGTAGCACAGCACCCCATTGTCCACTGCAGCAAGCAATCTTCAGGCAGGAGGCTTGGGCAGCGCCCATTAAAAAGATTCCGACCATAAAGTCTAAAATCAAAACATATTGTAGCAGCTGCAGTATTTTCAAACCACCATTCTGCAGAAAATAAAGTCTCAACATCTTCAACCAACCACAGCCAAAGCACTAGATATATATCTACAAGAGAGACATCTAAAGAGCCAACATAGGATCCAAATTAGCAATTCTACTTAGACCCAGACTTCAAACTACTCATAACATCCAAAAATCCCACTTGACACATAATTCTTCATTTTCCTCTTACTCTTCTTGAAGCAGCCCTTTGACAGAACCCGAGTCCTGACTTCCCAAATTATTTTCATCATAATTCTCTCCTCAGTCAACAATTGGTTCCCATGTTTAACATTATTCCTCTCTCTCCAAATGTTATATACTGTAGCACTCAACACCAACTTGCACAATACAGCTTTCAAGCTTTTCCCTTCCAATTCCGATCCTATCACCCAAGTCAACAATTTCATCCCAATCATAAGGAGGGTTATCCATTAAACACTTTCCCATATTTCCCATCCAAGATTTTGTAGATTCTTGTTTTCAATAAGGCCTGAAAAACTAATTATGTCTCTTAATTTTTTGTTTTTTGAATATTTACT
>NC_081546.1:29957571-29967958 GCF_901000735.1 Corylus avellana
TGGAGGCCAATTTACAAGTTCAACAAAACTTGAATCTATTCATATTATATTATATAAATGTAACTTCACTTTATATCCTTAAATTAATTATCACGCAATTTGATAAGCTTTCAAAACTTAAAAACCTCTCACTTTAAATTCATGAATTTTCAATTATAGTCAATTTGAACCACTCCGCCAGATTTTAAATATTAAAAGTAAGATAATGACGTTTATACTTCTGACTTTTTTTATAAAATTTCAAATTTATCCTTAATTTCAAATTAAAAATTAAAAGTATATTATTAAAAAAAAAAAAATCAAAAGGTGACCCACGGTTGGGCCACCTTGTGACCCTTTTTTTTAATTTTTTTTTATTCCATTTTTTTTAATAAAAGAAAATTGAAGTGTAATTTTATCTTTTTAAAAGTTTTAACGGCAAAAATTGACAGAAGAGATAAATTGATTGCAATTAAAAGTTTAGGGATTCAAAATGAGAGGTTTTGAAATTCAGGAACTTATCAAATCACATGAAAATTCAAAAATTTTAAATGAAATTACCTCTATTATATAAGATTCTCATAGCTTTATTTATTTTTATTTTATTTTTTTATTCAAAGCGGGGAAAGGGGAAAGGGAATAAGATTCTCATAGGTTGCTGCCAAACAGTACTCCACGCCCGAGAAAAACCTTTTAGATAAGAACGAATATTGAAAAAAAATATTTCCCTGAAAGCGAAAACCAAACAGAAACAACGTGTATATATATATTTTTAATTGCATGAATATTATTATATCTTCACCTCATGCATACAATTTTGGAGGAAATTTTTTTCAACATATTCCAATAAGTGACAAATGTCATTCAACATTTTAAAATTTTTAAGAAATTAATGTTTAGATTCCTAGATTAGTGGATTGATAATAAATTATTGTTAAAATATTAAAAAAATATATGAAAGATAACACTTGGCACTTATTAGATGAGGTTGAAGAAAATTTTTTCCAAA
The DNA here is from genome assembly GCF_901000735.1 of Corylus avellana. Taxonomy (NCBI): domain Eukaryota; kingdom Viridiplantae; phylum Streptophyta; class Magnoliopsida; order Fagales; family Betulaceae; genus Corylus; species Corylus avellana. The sequence continues at coordinate 29,958,560 of NC_081546.1, forward strand.
CTAGTTTGAGGGAAATTTCTGTCGTTAATTAATATTAAAACTAAATAGATGATCAGTTTACTCCACGTTTTACCGAATTATATATATATATTTTCATGAAATACTTATCTCATGGACGAACCAGCTTTAAATTTGGGGGACCTAGGGCAAAAAAAAATTTGAGAAGGACCAAAAATAATTTTTTTTTGCCTTACAATTTTTTTTTTTCTCTTATAATTTGGGGGACCATGCCCCTGCCAGTACCCCCAGTTCCGTCTCTGACTTATCTATATATATTTTGACAATCATTGTCAAAATATATATATATATTGTCAGTAACTTAAGGACGAGAACGATCGATGTGTTATATATTAACCCGTTAATCGAGCATTTTTTTATAGAATAGATTGAGATTATTCTATTTTCACGTTTATCATGCATGCTTTCCGTGTTAATTTGAAGCTTACTTGGCGTTACATTTATATATACGTTGAGTTTAGCCAAAGAGAGGCCCAGCTTCTCTAGGTTACACGGCACAAAGAAAATACTTAGAATTAATTAAACGAAATTAAACGAAAGACAAGGAATAAACACCCAACAAAATTTTGGTCTATGACCTAGGATAAAGCCCTAAGGTTGTATTAAACTCTATTCTCTAAATTTTGTTTACAATATAATATACTCATATTTATAGGAGAATCATGTTAGAAACAAATAGATTTCTACTCTAACTAGATGATAAGTCTTTAACTATAGCTAAACTTCAACTGTAACTCAGGATAATCTCCAAGTGTAAGTGTGACTCAGTGGTATTATGTCAGTCAATAATAGTCTTCCATTGTGACTATTATTCTTAAATTCCATGGTATACTATCACGAGGTGTGATACAGCCACAACTTAAACTCAACTTTGGCCAAACTTCTAGACTAAATTTCTCTTTCTCTCTCTAGTTTAAGGCTCTCTCTCTCATCCACATGCAATTTTTTATTTTTATTTTTTTACACTTAAGAGAAAAGTAGGGTTAAAGTTGGGTTTAAGTTGTGCCTTTATCATTTTCCTACTATCACAAAATTATACAACCACACATTTAGATTGAATTATCATTTGGTTTTGCAAAATGTTATATAAAGATCTAAAAGATCAATACTTAATTCAGCTTTTTTCTTTTTTAACATGAAATTGATAAGGCTAGGGATGGTTGCCTTGGGGGAAGAGATGTGAGCGAGGTAGTTGCTAGGAGTAATGCTACAAGTTTTTCTTGTGTCTCTCAAAGAATGATGTGGCTCTTAAAATTACTATTGAACTTACAATTGATCATTATTGAATTTTGATCAAATGGTTATTTTAAAAGCCATCTCATTTTTAGAGTGATACAACTGCAATGGCGGAGTTAGAAATATACTATTGTAGGGGGCCAATTTAAAAATATAATAAATGCAATTTAAAATAAAAAATTAAATATTTTTTATCTGCAACCGTTAGGTTTTTACCACTAGAGTTTTAGAATGACATTATTTAACAATCCTTTAAGATTTGAAGTTTTGTCATTAAAATCCGATGGTTTATTACTTTTTGAAATGTTAACTTCTTTTATTTTGGATAAATAGTTTTTAATTTTGACATTGTGATTTAAGAACCTAAATTTTTAAATTACAATTACATATCATTAGCGGCAACCTCTAAATTGCTGCTAATGAGATAAATAGCAGCGGCTCTATATGGCTGCTAATGACAGAAGAATAGCGGCAACTCTAGGTCACCGGTAATGATGGAGAAATAGCGGCAACTTAGAGTTTCCGCTAATGATAGAGGAATAGCGGCAACTTAGAGTTGCCGCTAATCCATGTGGCCGCTATTGACGGTCTTTTTTTTTTTTTAATTTTTTTTAATTTTTAATTTTCTTATATCATTAGTGGCGACATTGAGTCGCCGCTAATGACATACAATTAGCGGCGACTCGGTGGTTGCCGCTAATGATATACCAATAGCGGCGACCATTGAACCATTTTGAACCTTTTTTTTTTTCGGCAAAAAAAAAAATATTAGCGGCAACCTAGAGTGGCCGCTAATGAGTTGTCATTAGCGGCCACCTTGAAAGTCGCCGGTATTTGGCATTATCGTCGGCTTCCTACCAACCACCAAATAGCAGTCGCATGTCGTCGGTATTTGTAAATAGCGGCAACTTTTTGCTCATTAGCGACGACTGTGGGTCGCCGCTAATGATCATAATTTTTGTAGTGATAAGAAACAACTATTGATAAACAACAAATAAACAATCATAGAGTAGAAACACACACATGTACACATTTAATTTTGAAATTGTAATTTAAGAACCTAAATTTTTAAATTAAAATTATATAAGAAACAACCATTGATAAACAACAAATAAACAATCATAGGGTAGAAACACACACACAACCATTGATAAACAACAAATAAACAATCATAGAGTTAAAAAACACACACACACACAAGTAATCATGAAATAAATTATATACATCGGAAGTGTTTACTTTTTTGCTTTGATTATGAACACTATCCAACTTTTTTTTTTTTTAAACATATATTTCAAAATTTTCTACAACCTAATTTTATATGAATCCTATAATATTATCTAAGTGGCAAATAGTGCTTGATAGGTGATGCAACCAAAATAATATATGAGTTTGCCTTATTTACATCCTAGAGAAAAGAAGTTTGCTACCAATAATTCAATAAAAAACTTTAGAGTGATAAAAAAAAAAAAAAAAAAAGACTTTTAAGCCAATGGTCTTTTAAAAGTGTTTTCAATGACATAAAATGTGGCAGGAGGCTATTTTCAAACCTTAATTATTAAAATAAAAATAAAAATGAAAAGGTTGTGATGGCCACAGCCCCCACGGGCTCTTATGTGGCTCCGCCACTAGATACAAGAGTGACATAAGAAGAACTTTTAAAATTACTCAGGGTACTAGTTACTAATGACTTTGTGTTTAAGTTAACCAATAATTTATTGTGGTCTTTGCAATTAATTTCACACTCAATTATCAAATTTGACCAATAATAAAAAACTCTATGTTTTTCATCTTCATTTTTTACTTTAATATTTAAGAAATAAAACATATAGACAATATATAATAAATAATAAGTACTGTGGTCCAAATGCCACATCTGATTTCATGTGCATGGTTTAATTAAATACAAATTGAAGGTGTTTGATACTTTATTCACGTGAAGGCATAATTATAATAGAATTAATCTAATTGGTCATAAGAGCATCTATGATGGGAAGAATAAAAAATTAGTCTATAAACAAAGAGGATCTATAGTATAGCAAAAATTAGCTAGACATAGGTTCAAACAATTTCTCTAGCTAAGACCATCTCCATCCAAATAAAGAGGAGCTATTCAACTCTTTATTTTTTTTTTAAAATATTATTTTTATTATTTTTTCCTACTTTAAAGGAAAGAAAAATAATAATAAAAAAAGTTTACGAAGTACTCCTACCGTCAGTAGCAAATTTTAGTAATAGTTTTATTTTAAAGTGCATGTAGAATATCTCTACTGGAAGAGAAAGTACTCTTTGTGAGCTTAAACAAACACGGTTGGAGGTACCTAAAGTTATTTATGTAGGTTATAATAAATTATTTTATCAGTAAACCCAATTTTATAAATTTTTAAGTTAAAAATAAAATTTAAACTTGGGTACCGGTTGCATGTGGCATAAGCCAAAAAACAAAGAAAATGACATTGGCCGACCAACTGCCCAAGGATTCCCAAAATCAATAGCTAAATCCGCGCCTAGGTAAGTGAAGATACAAAAATTTAAAACATGACATTTAGCCTTAATATGCAAATCATGTTTGTCGTGTTCAACATGTTGAAATTTATTGATGATAAATTATAAGTTGAAAATAGACTTAATAGTCGATAGAGAAGACATTTCGTAAATACCTGATTTATTGCAAGTGTGTTGCACGTTGGGATTAATTAATTCATACGTCCCAATCAAAATGAATACGCATGGTTCCTTAGTTATAGTAAAAGTTGGTCAATTAACTTTGAAGCATCTTTTTTTGATTGGAGCGTGATCCATATGAGAAGGCTGCAGGAACTTGGAAAGTGAGGTAGAAAGATGACTCTATAAATTCCCCCAAGGTTTTATCACAGAGGCATCCAGATCATTAAGTTAAAGTTCTCCATCTCTCTAGCTCTCACACACACCCTCAGTAGTCCCTCATGGCAGCAACTTTAACACATGCACCCCTCCAGCCTCCAAGTTATGGAAACCTGGTCACCATTCTCAGTATTGATGGAGGTGGAATCAGATGGCTTATCCCAGGAACTATCCTTTGTTTCCTCGAGTCTGAGCTCCAGGTACAATCAATTAATATAAATTAAGTAAAATTTAATTATTCAAGTAGTAGTAGAGCTTAATTATTTACTATTTTTGGGGATCGATATATATGATGGATGCAGAAGCTGGATGGTGAAGATGCAAGAATCGCGGATTATTTTGACGTGATTGCAGGAACAAGCACGGGTGGTCTTGTGACGGCCATGCTAACAAGCCCCAATGAGAAGAATAGACCTCTGTATGCTGCCAAGGATATTAAAGACTTTTACCTAAATCACAGTCCTAAAATATTTCCACAATACAGTTTTCTGTTGTATAAATATGCTACGAAGATTATCAAAGCTGTCTACGGACCAAAATACGATGGGAAATATCTACATCGCCTTGTGAAAGAAAGACTGGGAAGCACAAGATTGAACCAGACATTGACAAATGTTGTTATCCCAACGTTTGACATCAAGCGACTCCAGCCAACCATCTTCTCCAGTTTCGAGGTTCAAACTTCTTCTCCCAAACTTAGATGACGTAAAACGATGTCGATCAACTATATATAATTCTAATCATAAATTCATAATTATATATGGAGCTGAACGTCGAATATATATATATATTGGTGTTTCTGTGCATGTAGGTGAAGAAAAACCCAAGCTTAAATGCGTTGCTTTCAGACGTGTGCATTGCCACATCAGCAGCACCCACTTATCTTCCAGCTCATTACTTTGAAACCAAAGATCCAGCAGGGAATGTGAGAGAGTTTCACCTTATAGACGGGGGCATCGCTGCAAATAATCCAGTCAGTGTAAATAAATCAAATTAATAATTAATTTCATATATATATATATATATATATAAACGCACCCAAACAAGTTTTTAACTTTAATTTGTACGACTTACGTAGGCTTTAGTTGCCATTGGCGAAGTAACAAAGGAGGTGACCAGAAAAAGCCCTCACTTTCATCCTATAAAACCGATGGATTATGAACGATTTCTGGTAATTTCAATCGGAACAGGGTCTGCCAAAACTGAAGAAAAATACAACGCGCATGAGGCAGCCAAGTGGGGTCTCTTAAATTGGTTAACTAGTAATGGTGGAACCCCAATAGTTGACGTGTTTTCTCAAGCAAGTGCGGATATGGTGGATTTCCACCTTTCTGATGTTTTCCGAGCTCTTCAATGTGAGAGAAGTTACCTCCGAATTCAGGTATATATACCATCCATGCCCATCTTTTGAGATTGATTAAATTAAAGCTTTTGATCGACCGTTTGATTTTTTTTTCTTTATTCTTTATAACGATCGATCTCGACCGATGGATGCAGGATGACAATTTAAGTGGGGAAGTATCCTCCGTAGATATAGCCACAATGAAGAATTTGGACAATCTTGTTGAAGTTGGTGATGAATTGCTTAAGAAACGAGTTTCTAAGGTCAATTTGGACACTGGCCTGGACGTCAATTATGGTGATAATGAGACAAATAAAGAGGCTCTCACAAGGTAGGGTTTATTAATTTCTACTATCAACTTAATTAATTAATTATGGTATAATTAATTAATGATCAAAATTAACCTAATTATTAATTTGTTGCAGGTTTGCGGGGCTACTCTCTAAAGAGAAGCGGCTTCGCCATGCTAATAAGTCTGCTGCAAGTTCCAATGGGCTGTAGCTCAATATATATATGGCATTTCTTTTCATATAATGTAATCCCTTGGGTGAAAATTAAGATATATATCTTTCCTTTCAAATAAAGTAAAAGATTAGGGACATTTTTCCGAATTACTTTTACAACTTGTAAGGGGTTTTATGTAAAACCCAAGGATTACCGAATAAAAGGCATTGTACAATTTTCTTCCGCATGTTTCAACTTTTAGATTGAACGACGAGGCCAGCATCATACAATTTTCTTCACCATATTTCATCTCTTATAAAATTTAATTAGGAGGCCTTCTCAATTTTACATTGAAAAGATGCGTAGTCAACGTGGAGCTTTATAGTCTCTGATGTAAGGACTTTATGTTCTTTATATTTTTTCAATGAATGAATATGAAAGATTCCTTAAAAAAAAAAAAAAAATAGAGTGTAGATTACAAGGCACTCATGGGTAGCTGAAAACACCTTAAGGTGCTTTTAAAAAAAAAAAAAATTTCCCCAAAATTCTAATTTCACCCCTACTCTTAGGTGCTAATTAAATCTCATATCGGTTTCTTATTAGGTCTAACTAGACTTTATAAGCAATTATAAAGAGTTCTAATTATAACTTAACTAGTAATTTGAAGTGATAGTACAAATGCAACTAACACTTTTTCTAAAGTCATCTAGCATTGAAGCACATCATGACTGACGTAGCGGAAGACTAAGGTAACTAATCAAAGAGCAACGTTTTTAATTCTGCAAGAAGAAGCGTCTTTGTCTCGACGTCTTCTACCCAAAAACATAAAACCGTTTTCTAGATAAAACCGCCTTCTACCAAAAAAGATAAAAACAAGCCCGCAGGCTAAAAGAAATATAAAACTCCGTAGTAGAGTATTTGAGAGAAAATTCTCTGATTTGATAATAATTCAATGAGTCGAGTTTTACATAATAAGCAAGCCTATTTATAGAAGAGAAATACTTGTAGAGAAAGTAAATCTACTTCTAGTAGAGAAAGTAAATCTAATCCTAATAGGAAAGTAAATATAATCCTAGTAAGGAAAAGTAAACATAATCCTAATAGGAAAGACAATTAATTAAACCAAATATAACCCTATTAAGGAAAGGAATAAAATCCTAATAAAATAAAAATAAATCATAATATAAAATTGATAATCAGTGAGAATCGTGACAATCTTTCTTTTTGTATTTCCATTGTTTGAGAACGGATAAAATTTTGGTCAAGCAGCGCCGCGCCAATATTATGTTTGATATTTTCCTTATTTTCGTTTTTACCAAAAATATAGGTAAAATATGGTCCTACATCAATGACGTAGCCCGAATAAGGACATCAAAAATAAATGGCATACCAAAATATTTAATTAACCTCAAATTGGCGCGAATAAAGACTAATTTAGTAATTTTCTTGTCAGGCCTAGGGTTGCATTCCAAATTTTTATTTAAGCACAATAAGGACAACCTAGCCGGCCGGACTAACCGTGAACTAGCCTTGTGTTTAGCATGGGTAGAATAAAAGATATTGGGGTGAGCTAATGGTACATGATTGTCCATGATATATATGAGATTATGTGTGATAAGGAATTTTGAAAAAATTTCAATGTAAACGTGGTGTGATAGCGATAAAGAATAAAACCCACAACTATATCCTATGGAAATTTCTTGGATCCATAAGCTAACAAGTTGAAATGGGCCGGCCGGCAAGAGAAATTTAGTTGCAATTAATTGGAGGCCAATTTACAAGTTCCACAGATTCTCATAGCTTGCTTGCTAGCTGCCAAATATTCCACGTACACCCGAGAAAACCCTTGTTTAGATAAGAAGGAATGAAAAAAATATTTCCTAAAAGCGAAAACCAAATAGAAACAAGTAGATAAAGTAAACGTGTATATTTTTATTGCATGCATATTATATTAATTAATATTAAAACCAAATAGATCAGTTTACTCCACCGAATTAAATATAGGATATTTTTTCTTCATGAAATACTACTTATCTATGTATATTTTGACAGTGATATATATTGTCAGAAACCTTAATTAAGGACGAGAACGATCGATGTATTGTATATTAACCCAATCGAGCATTTTTCTAGAATAGAAATTATTCCATTTTCACGTTTATCATTTGCTTTTCGTGTTTGAAGCTTACTTGGCATTATTTTTACGTTGAGTTTAGCAAAAGTCGAGGGGCGCGCACCAGCATCTCCAGGTTAATTTATATTACACGACACAAATAAAATAATTAGAATTAATTAGACGAAATAATTAAACCGAAGAAGGAGCATATCACTTAATTACCAAAAAAAAATTAAAAGACAAGGAAGAAATAAACACCCAACAAAATTTTCCCTCTTAATTTTGACAGATAATTCTGATTGAGAGTCTTTAATTAGTCCATAAACAAAGAGGATATATAGTATGCATATATTGTTAAAGTATTGATTAAGTGATTAAATTTACCTCTTCCTATAAGCTTAAGCTTTTGGGATGAATGGTAATTTAATATGGTATCAGAGCCAAAGGTCATGGGATCGAATCTTGACTCCATCAAATCACCCCCATTAAAATTAAATATTCCACGTGTTGGGCTCCACCTATTAAAAGGAGTTTGAGCCCACACGTGAGGGGGAGCGTTAAAGTATTGATTAAGTGATTAAATTTACCTCTTCCTATAAGCTTAAGCTTTTAAGGTAACTGGTAATTTAACATGCATAGGTTAAAAAAATTTCTTTAAGAAGCTTAAACAAACACCTACGTACGGTTGGAGGTACCTAAAGTTATTTTTTCAGGTTATGATAAACTATTTTATCAGTAAACCCAATTTTATAATTTTTTAAGTTAAAAATAAAATTTAAACTTGGGGACAATTATGGTGACATGTCCATAAACAAAAATAAAACAAAACAAAACAAAACAAAATGACATTGACCGCCCAAGGATTCCCCAAGTCAATAGCTAAATTCACCCCTGCGTAAGTGATGATCCAAAAATTTAAAATATGACATCTACCACATATGCAAATCATGTTTGTCGTGTTCAACATGTTGAAATTTATTGATGATAAATTTCGTTGAAAATAACCTTAATATTGTCGATCGCTACAATAGAATGAATATATCATATTTAAATGTTAGAAAATAATGTGAAAATAACATGCGAGTACTATTGCATGATAGAGAAGACATTTTCTAAATACTTAATTGATTTAATATTGCAAGTGCGTTGCACGTTGGGACCAATTCACACGTCCCAATCATTATGAATATACTGCTTCCTTAGTTTTAAGCTTCTTTTTTTTTTTTTTTTTTTAATAACCCTTTTTTGGGAGCGTGATCCATGAGAAGGCTGCAGAAACAAGCCCCATTTAACCGGCCCTGCTTTTCTCAGCCGACCAGGTGAGCTTCTTCATTACTAGTATATGGTTTTCAAGTCAAAT
>NC_081546.1:29968058-29975283 GCF_901000735.1 Corylus avellana
TGGATTCTACTCTGGATGACACTTTCATCATGCAAATTAATTACATGTATGCAAATAGCTCTTTTATGCGTTCAGGAAGATGCTAATGACAGGCCATCTATGTTAGAAGTTTCTTCAATGCTAAAAAATGAAACTGCGGCTCTAACAACTCCAAAAAAGTCAACTTTTTCAAGGCAAACAGATGAAGAGGAGAAAAATAAATGCAGATTGCAGTCAGAAATTTGTTCTAATAATGATGCAACAATCTCCAAACTAGTTGCACGATGACCTTGGAGGAGGTGTGAAACTTATATAGTTATTTAAAAAAAAAAAAAAATCCCATTTTTCCATTTTTTATTTTTCTTAGACATGGTCTATATGGTCATTAACAATCACTCTATTATCATCATTGTTGCTAAACTCGTATTTTCATAATCCACAGCTGACTTTGACATTGAGGGCAATCCTAATAGTCTACATTGTGTAAAGTCATTATGAATTTGTCGAGCAATACAAAATGGTCATGGACAATTTAAGTCCATGCACTATATATATATTCAAATCGCCATGACCTTTTCGTGAGTGTGACTAGGTTTGTCCTCATCCTACCAAATCTGTACCTTCCCAGTTTCTGTTTGGTTTGAAATCTGTGGGTGGAGTGCTACAGTAGTAATTCACTAATAAGTTTTGCTATTAAATCATGAACATGCATATCTATGGAAATTCGTAGGAACTATATATGCATAGAGTAATAATGTTAAAAATTATATTTTTATTATATCATTATCTTATTCAGCTGATGAAACAGTTGCAATTGGCCTTAATTAAGTAAAAAATATCTTAAAAAAAAAAAAATTAAAGGCCAATTGACACAACCATATCAACAAAATAAGATAGTAGTTAAAAATGTGTTTTTCAATAATATTCATATATATAGAGCAACGAAACCAAATTTTTTATTGAAAAAGGGTCGATGCATGAATGAAATTCATTCGTGTAATATATATATATCAACGAAAGCAGGGCAGGTGAAAATAAGTCCAACAAATGATACCTCATTTGATTCATACTTTATCATGTATCTTTCTCTTTGTTGGAGAAATTATTTTGCTCACCAAAAAGACAAAATTGACATCGTCCTTACGACTCCTGACGTTAATATCATTGTCCATAGTCTTAATGACGTATACCTATTTGCAATTCAGTCTTTCAGCAAGACCTCCTTTCAATGTTCCCAATAAGAACAACTTTTTTCGATGGAAAATATTTTAGGTTATTATTAAAACATTTAACTCTGTTTTAGGCCATGTTCCCAAAAGATGACTACGCATACACACCGGCCAATTAATGTACCTCTCCTCTCTTCGACTGTCTCAGAAGATCCTTCCAAAATCAATCCACCTCCTGATCTCCACCACTTTCATGGCAAGCTGTTACTTTCTTCAGAATTGAAGTATAGCTTTGCTCCATGATGTATTCCAAAATTGTCCTCATTCTTCTTTCCCATATCTTTCTTTCTTTACTCTTGAACTCTTCATCTGCACAAACTTGGATCAAAGCGGGTTACTGGTTCTCCGGCAGCGAGTTCCCCGTTTCAGACATAAACTTAGCCCTCTTTAGTCACCTTATTTATGCTTTTGCTGGTCTAAACTCTTCGTCCTACGAGCTCTCTACCTCATCCTCCGATAGCCATACTTCTCCACCTTCACTAACACTATTAAACAAAAGAACCCATCAATCACCACCCTCCTTTCCATTGGGGGTGGAAGCGCAGACTACGCAGTCCTTTCATTGATGGTCAGCAGGGCTTTCTATAGAAAATCTTTCATCGACTCTTCAATGAAGATAGCAAAGGTTTATGGCTTCCAAGGCCTAGACCTTTGTTGGGTTTCAGCAAACACAAGCTCCGACATGATCAATATGGGGTTACTCTTTAAGGAGCGGCGAGCCACAGCGAATTCTGAGGCAAAAAAATCTATCCAGACAGAATTGATCTTGACTGCGGCTGTTCAATACTCACCAGATGTGGATAGCGCTTCTTTTCCGGTGGACTCCATAAGGGATAACTCGAATTGGGTTCATGTCATGGCTTATGACTACTATATGCCTCAGTGGTCAAACTTTACAGGTGCTCTTGCAGCCTTAGTTGATCCATCAAGCGAGGCTAGCACGGATTATGGCGTTGGTGCATGGATTGGTTGGGGCTTGCCTGCTGGAAAGTTGGTCTTGGGCTTGCCTTTCTATGGCTATGCGTGGACGTTGAAGAATCCCAACGACAATGCTATTGGTGCACCGGCTACTGGTCCAGCCATTACACCTGAAGGAGACATGAGCTATAAGGAAATCAAGGCTTACATTAAGAGATATGGGGCTAATGTAAGATACAATGCTACATATGTAGTGAAATTCTTCACAGTTGGATCGGCCTAGGTCGGCTTTGATGATGTTGAGGTGGTCAAAATTAAGGTTTCTTCTGCCAAGCAAAAGAAACTACTGGGCTACTTTGTGTGGCAAGTCTCTTATGATGACAATTGGGAGCTTTCTCTAGCAGGTAAGAAATGCAGCAGTCTTGATAATCTATTTGATGTTAAAATAATACTTTTAGAATGCTTATCTAATTGCCCACGTAGTTAAAGAATTCGAATATGTCAATATAACTTGAATGATCATCTTAGGCCAAACAAAAACGAAAGTACATCCCATTTTATTTAACCCAGGAATAAAGATTTCAATGTTAGGCCAATGTCAAGTTTTTGCTAATGCTTGTCAAGATTTCAATGGCCTTTCCTGTTCGATTATACATATAATCTTTTTCTTTCTTTTTTTCACTGTTTGGGTTTTGATTGACAATAATCAGATTTCAGTCAAATGATGTACTTTATTGAAGGAAACGTCCACATGAACGGATCGGGATACCCTACAATTGGGACCCCTGTTATTACCCTGCCCTTCATCTATGAGAGGGGGCCGTGGCTCTTGGGTGTGGGAATTAGAGGGGATCCCCATCCCTACATGAGCTTATTGTCTTTTGTTTTTATGTTTCTCCTGACTTGGCTGGACTTAGAAACTGACTTTTCATGGAGTCATTGGGTTGTCTTAGAAAGAGATAAGACATGACATATATGACATTGATATTTATAGAAGATTATCTCATTTCCTTAATAAACTAAACTATATGAACATCCAATTATTTCAGCAATCCAAAGTATTAGAAGTCTGACAGTGACATTGTTTTAAGATCTTTTCTAACATATTCGTCTCTCATAAATTCAATCATGAGATGCATTATCAGCTCAAGAGGAAGGAAATAATGGACAACACAAGGGGCATTTATTAGTGATCGTTTTGGCTACAACTACTACTGTTATTCTTCTACTGGGCCTTGTAATCTGTTGCTTAAGGGGGAGAATGCTCAATTTAAACGGTAAAAATTTCTATAATTGGAAGTTAGGATCATTTACTATTTTAACCCCCATGATTGAGGAACTAACACTTATGGGCATCTTCTCATTATTATTATTTTTTTCTGTTAATATAGGAATGGTTGTTCCATCTAAAGAATCAGAGTCCAAAATTAATCATATTGCAGCTGCAGGAGATTTTAATGGCAATGTTCCTGATGTGCAAGTCTTTATTTTAGCTGACATTGAGGCAGCTACAGATAGACTTTCATTTGAAAATAAACTTGGAGAGGGAGGTTATGGTCCCGTTTACAAGGTAAACTTCTGTTAGACTACATATATTGTGGCATTGCCTCATCATCATTACAAGTGCTTCAAGTTTTAGACTAAATAAATTGGCAGAAACATACCTCTATCTATAAACCACTCCTATGCTACCTTTTGGCAGCAGGAGCAAAAAATGTCTAGCTGTATCTCAATGATGGAAAGATACCAACTAATCATGGGTGTCTATTTATTTATCAGGGTGTATTACCAAATGGACAAGAAATAGCAGTGAAAAAGCTTTCTAAAACATCAACTCAAGGGTTTGAGGAGTTTAAGAATGAGGTTATACTTACTGCAAAACTGCAACATGTAAATCTTGTGTGACTTTTGGGATTTTGCATTGAGAGGGATGAACAAATGCTGATCTATGAATACATGCCAAACAAAAGCTTGGACTTCTACCTCTTTGGTCTGGTATCTTTCCTGCAATTCAATTACAGTAAATGAAAGAATGTTAAATGCAATAACATAAGAGCGCTTGCATCTTATTCACAGAAGGCTGCAAGCCAATAATTACTGATGTTGACACTTGTGCCAAACACTCTTTAAGCTTAAACAAAGCAAAGTTTGATACACCAAAGTGAAAATTTTTGAACAATGGGGGGGTGTCTGCAAAAAGCGCGAAAGTATAAGGGAGGTAAGTGAAGTTTCCCCTTAACTATATGAAAGCTTTCATTTCTTATGACTCATGTGCCGGATGCATGCGTCGTGACAATGTAGCTAGCTAGCCCCTTAAAAGAATACAGATCGAAGTGATATAATTTTTAAATTTTTTTCTCTAAAAGTTGGTTATTAAATGATGCGTTACTGCCATATGAGATTTATTATTTTATGAAATGTGTCACTAACTCATGAAATTGTGACACATAATTTGAAAACCAACTTTTAATGAAATTTTTTGAAACATATAGCATTTCTAAAAAAAAAAAGATAATGGTTTAGATAGAAATTTAAATTTCCTTGAAAAACCAATTTGTAAAAAGTTTCTATCGGGCTTGGGTTTAATTACGTACCTACTACTAATTGGATGGAAGGAAGCTTCGTACAGATCAAATGGTCAAAAAGGATATAGAGGAAAATTATAGATTAAAATAAAGATAACAGTAATTAACCGATCGAGCTAAGATCGAAGATCGTGTTCTTTTTGAAGAAATTTCAAATGGGCATTTGTTTTAGCAGCATTTGGTTCCATTTTTCTTCTTTCCGAATGTTTTATGCCACAACTCCAAGTTAGAAAGCACGGCCTCCGAATCAGCCAAATGATATTTTGTTGGATCTCTTCATCCCATGACTGTTGAAGTTAATGGTAGATAAAGACAACATCATGTGTGGTTGGTGTCCGAGAAAATGAACATGGTAGTTGTAGTAGATTAATTGTGAAAAGGAATTTAATTTAAAATATTTTTGGGGTTGCCCATCGTGTGCTCCTTCAATCATATTGGATAGATTGTCGTCGGTAGCTTCCTTGTTGTTTGATTAATTTTATATATATATATATATATATATGATCATTTATTTAATTGATTTAGACACTGCATGTTCTAGGAATTAATTAAATTCAATAATACACATTACAATTAATTTGAATGTAGAAAAGTTACTCGGTATATTTTGGAGATTTCTTTCATTAGTGTGACATAAGTCCCATACCCATTGGGCTCATTTCAGTCATCATCCATGTATTTAAGAATCAAAACCTCTTAAGCAGACATACATTATCATACAGTTGAAGGAGGAAGACGTTTGAACATATTTAGTAATGAAGCATTGTAAATTAATGCTATGGACTTTCGTTGTATTGTTCACACAATTAGAGTCCATATCATTTACAATATGAGTGCTACTCTTTGATTATTCCATCTCATGGTCCATATCATTTACAAGGCATCATGATCAAAAGCCTCACACGTCATGCACACTCTATATGGTATTGACAAATTAAAGGAAGGGTCTGTCAGCCATGCATACATTTATCTGCTTGCCTATACAATCAATTATTTTGAAATCTCTCTGAGTTTGAGGTCTAAATCCCCCATCTTATATGTACTTTCCAATTGTAATAGATCGGGGAACTATTATTCTAATTGCACTTTCACCTTTAAATTAATTTTCGATAAGTGGTATGGTTTAGAGGTCCTTTCCAACAACCATGCCACCAGACAAAAGGCATTAACAATAATTAATTTGGTCAAAACCCCATTAAGAAGGTAACTGAAATAACGATTACCAAATCATGACTAGCATTGCCCAAATGGACCACACATATTTGGACCAACTATTTTTGCTTTCGGGATACTATTTCTTAGCACTCAAGAAAAGAGATATAGAAAAGAAAAAAAGATTTTAGAAGAAAAATCCAGTGTATATAGAGAAATGCTAAAAATCACATTTTTACTCGATAATTATTGCACATTAATACTGATGTGTTGTCCCAACCAACCCTTGGAAAAATGTGGTTTTTTGCATTATTCGTGTATAAGTAATATTATTTAGTAAACTGCTATACGACTACAATACATATTAATGATGTGGCAGTGAAAATCTATAGCCATATTATCAAGTTATATAGCAGTCTACAGAATATCATTAGTATTAAAGGATAATGTGGTTTAATTTGTTTTTTGGATAATCATTTATTAATTAAATTATTATTTTTTTTTTTTGGGAATTCCTCTGCATGCACGGCAGTGCCCTCACGCCGTGCAAAGAAATGTGTTTCTCTGCACATTTCTCTCTCTTCTTTTCTGCAGAGAAATGGTGCAGATCTGCACCATGGCCACTCCCTCTTCTTTTCTCAATCTTCTCTCTCTCTTCTTTTCTCCAGCTCTCCCTTTTCTCCATTTTCTCACTCTCTCCCTCTTCTTTTCGATCTCCATTTTCAAAAACTCAAACCGAAAAAATCTTCAAAAAATTATAACCAACCATCAAAAAATCAAAAAATCAATCTGAAAAAACATAAACCCAAAAAATCTTCTTATCTTCTCTTCTACTTCTTCTTCTCTTCTTTTTTTTCTTTTTTTTTTCTACTTCTGCTTCTCTTCGATCTCCTTTTCTTTTTCTTCTTATCTTCTTATCTTCTCATTTTCTTTTTCTTCTTTGATCTGCTGCATGCTTCTCAATTTTTTCTCTTCACAGATCTGTTTTTCTTCTTCCTCTAGAGGTGCCGTGCAGGGAGATTGAGACAGGAGAGAGAATGTGTGGGGAAAATAAATGAAGAGGTAATTAAAGAATAAGAAAGAGGGAAATAAAAAGAGGGAAAAAAAGTTCAAAATCCTGCCCATTTTTTGAAATTGGGAGTGCCACTCAAGGTGATTTCCTGACGTACTAGGTGTCGCATGTCAGGAATCCACTCAGAAAAAAAAAATAATGATCTATATATATATATAATTTTCTGACGTGCCATGTGTCGCACGTCATATAATTTTCTAACGTGCCATGTGTCGCACGTCATAAATTTCAGACGTGCTACACATGGCGTGTCAGGAAAAGTCTCGAAAAAAAAATGTATAGACATTTCC
>NC_081546.1:29975475-30007243 GCF_901000735.1 Corylus avellana
GAAAATTATTTTCTGACGTTTTAAAATTCAAACATTAGAAAATTTCTGACGTGGCAACAAAATATGTACTGTAGCCACGTTAGAAAATGCTATTTTTTTTGTAGTGTGTTTGACCCACCGGGGGTCACAAAGTGACCCACCGTCGGGTCACAAGTGACCCCTGGTGGGCCACTTTTTTATATTTTTTTATTATTTTTTGATATATAATAATAATTTTTTATTTATAAATAAGAGTAAATTTGGAATTTTAAAAATTTTTGGGGGTATAAAGGTCTTTTACTAAATCTACCGTTTGATTTAACTGCAAAAGCTAACGGTAGGAGGGTATTTGGAATGAAACGAAAGTTTGATACACCAAAGTGAGAGTTTTTGAACAATGGGGGAGTGTCTGCAAAAAATGCGAAAGTATAGGGGAGGTAAGTGAAGTTTCCCCTTAACTATATGAAAGCTTTCATTTCTTATGACTCATGTGCCGGATGCATGCGTCGTGACAATGTAGCTAGCTAGCCCCTTAAAAGAATACAGATCGAAGTGATATAATTTTTAAATTTTTTTCTCTAAAAGTTGGTTATTAAATGATGTGTTACTATCATATGAGATTTATTATTTTATGAAATATGTCACTAACTCATGAAATTGTGACACATAATTTGAAAACCAACTTTTAATGAAAATTTTTGAAAGATATAGCATTTCTAAAAAAAAAGATAATGGTTTAGATAGAAATTTAAATTTCCTTGAAAAACCAATTTGTAAAAAGTTTCTATCGGGCTTGGGTTTAATTACGTACCTACTACTAATTGGATGGAAGGAAGCTTCGTACAGATCAAATGGTCAAAAAGGATATAGAGGAAAATTATAGATTAAAATAAAGATAACAGTAATTAACCGATCGAGCTAAGATCGAAGATCGTGTTCTTTTTGAAGAAATTTCAAATGGGCATTTGTTTTAGCAGCATTTGGTTCCATTTTTCTTCTTTCCGAATGTTTTATGCCACAACTCCAAGTTAGAAAGCACGGCCTCCGAATCAGCCAAATGATATTTTGTTGGATCTCTTCATCCCATGACTGTTGAAGTTAATGGTAGATAAAGACAACATCATGTGTGGTTGGTGTCCGAGAAAATGAACATGGTAGTTGTAGTAGATTAATTGTGAAAAGGAATTTAATTTAAAATATTTTTGGGGTTGCCCATCGTGTGCTCCTTCAATCATATTGGATAGATTGTCGTCGGTAGCTTCCTTGTTGTTTGATTAATTTTATATATATATATATATATATATGATCATTTATTTAATTGATTTAGACACTGCATGTTCTAGGAATTAATTAAATTCAATAATACACATTACAATTAATTTGAATGTAGAAAAGTTACTCGGTATATTTTGGAGATTTCTTTCATTAGTGTGACATAAGTCCCATACCCATTGGGCTCATTTCAGTCATCATCCATGTATTTAAGAATCAAAACCTCTTAAGCAGACATACATTATCATACAGTTGAAGGAGGAAGACGTTTGAACATATTTAGTAATGAAGCATTGTAAATTAATGCTATGGACTTTCGTTGTATTGTTCACACAATTATTAGAGTCCATATCATTTACAATATGAGTGCTACTCTTTGATTATTCCATCTCATGGTCCATATCATTTACAAGGCATCATGATCAAAAGCCTCACATGTCATGCACAGTCTATATGGTATTGACAAATTAAAGGAAGGGTCTGTCAGCCATGCATACATTTATCTGCTTGCCTATACAATCAATTATTTTGAAATCTCTCTGAGTTTGAGGTCTAAATCCCCCATCTTATATGTACTTTCCAATTGTAATAGATCGGGGAACTATTATTCTAATTGCACTTTCACCTTTAAATTACAAATCATTTCAACTCAAACGTACAAGCTACTAATTAATTATTTCGAGTTACTTCTTTTGTTAGATTTATCCGTTAGTTTGAATGAAAAATGTTACACTTGACTAGCAAGTGCGTCTGATTCATTTTTACATGACTAATTGCCTCTATTTTATATGTTAATAAATAGTTTTAGTAATAGCGGTAAAAGCACCACAATTTTTTTTTTTTTTTTTAAAAAAAAAGATTCAAAGGGGTTATTGCTATTAACAAAACAGAGTGGATGACTCTATGGTCACCCACATCTGTTTAAAGGGGTTGTCGTACAACCCCGGCCCGTCTAACATAATTGAGGGGGCGGCTAGGTGACTTACTTTTGCGTTAGCTTCTTTTCTTCTCTTTTTAATCTTCAGATTCTCCATCACTAAAATAGTTCGCTTTCATACAAAAGACGGGCATAATAATAAAACAAAAATGGCTTAGGCGCATGCATATGCTAGCCACACGTGACGTTGCCCATCTAAACTAACGGCCAGATCTGACACGAGTTAACTTGAAATATTTGTTGTTTGTATGTTTGAGTTTTTGTGAGTTGTGTGTAGTTTGTGGAGAGAAAGTGTAATTTGGTGAATGAAGTGCTTTTATCAAAAGGCTAGATGAATTTGAAGCAAGTGATAATTGCAAAAAAAAAAAAAAAGTGTTGTGATAGATGTATGCTGTCATTTTTGTTCAATTTAATACACTTCAAATTGGACCTCTACGTTATTAATATTCCTCCACCATACTGTGGGCTGATGATCAAATGGAGTATTTCCTATATATGATTTGGTCTATATTAGAAGGAATCTCTGCAATTTCTAAAAGAAAATTAAATCCTCACAAAGTTCTCAAATTTTTATTAATAAATGATAATATGAATTTCTTTTCTTCTTCTTTTGAGTGAGATGCAACCATGCCAACTAAGATAAGCTTATTCCAACTATTAAAGGAATGATTAAGTGATTAAATTTACCTCTTTCTATTAGTTTAGGCTAGCTTTTAATACAAATGATAATTTAGCATGATATCAAAGCTAAAGATCTTGAATTCAACCAACATAATATAGGAGGTAACGAGACATTGTGGACCCAACAAAGAGCTCTATTATATGAGAAGTGTTTGGTTTTCAGTTTTATCCATCTCTTATCCATATTCGTATAAAAGATAAGACAAATCCACATTTAATTCCATAAATTTAAATATCATATGAAAACGTTCATACATATAAGTGCTTGTGTTGTTAATGCTGCGGAATAATGTTCAACTGCATATATATTTGGACTAATTCAATCATCCATATGCATTTAATAATGAAAAGCTGTAACAACCAAAAGCTTGACCGAAAATATACTACTAGCTATCATATGCAATTGAAGGGTTTCGACATGTCATATCTTTAGTAATGAAGCGATGCAAATGTTATAGACTTTTGTTGTATTGTCCACACAACAGTCGATATCATTAATTTACAATATGAAAGATATATACTTGTTGATTATTCCATCTCATGCAAGCTATGCCTATAATTTGTCGTTTCAAACACAGGAGAGCCCATTTCATTTATTGTGCATGCATCATCATCAAATGCCTCTTGCACAGTGATGCACACGTCCTGGAATTGCCAAAGGATTAATACAATACTCTTTATTGACATCTACTCTATGATAGTTTGAAGTTCAAATATTCCACCATCTTATACGTGATTTAATTGCATTCGTAACATTATATTATCATCTAAAAAACTAACTCCAAAGAGGGGAAAAAAATAATAAGGCTATAATGATTTTAAAACGTGAAATTTCAAAACTTGCGATTTAAGAAATAATGATTTTAAAATGTTATTTTTAAAAACACGATTAAGCGTTCGGTAAAATTATGATTTGACATTTTAAATCGCATTGTAGCCTTTAAAACAATGCATTTTTAAAACTGCACCCCTTAACCGCAATGAGTTTTCTACATTTTTAATTAGCAATTTTTTAAAAACACACTTCCAAATGATATGCTTTTTGTGATTTTATTTAAAATCACTTGTAAAATCATAAGACCAAAAGGACACATGATAATTCGTAAGTAAATTGTAGGCATATTACTTGAGCTTACTGATTATCAATAATAATATCTCTAAACGTTTCCACCTGGTTGATAATCTGTGAAAGAATCATCATCATGTGTTAGCTTTGTGTAAGGTTCAACTTTACAAACCAAATTGGAAAGGAAAGAAAGTGTACGTTACCTCCAATCATGCATAGGATCTTGTGAGCTAGTATGAAGCAGATCCACCATTCTTGTTCTGTATTGCATGTCAAGGAACAAATACTTTTGTTGTTAGCGTACACAACAATAATAAAATAATATGAAATCAGAAAGAAAGAGATCAAAAAAGAGTTGAGACACAGATTTACATGATTCGGTAAGGTGCCTACGTACACAGAGAATGTAATTATATTTTACTATTGTATATATATATATAAGAAAACCTTAATTATATGGACATATTTTGAAAAACTCCAAAATACCCACTCTGCTCACTCCGGTTTGACTACTCGGCTAACCACTAGTATTCCAATATTACTCTCTGTGCCTGAGAGAATATGAGCCACTAATTTCAAAAAGATTCAGATGCAGAACTATTATAATATGCAGGAGCATTGACATAGAGTTCCATGTTTTCCTCGAGTTTATTACACTGACATATATCGAAAATACGTGTGATTTTTATGTGCATCTTTAATAGAAAATGTAATTCTCAAATACATTTTGGATATATGTCAGTTTAATATAATGACTTATATAGTTAAAGTACTAATACTTCTAATATTAATTAACTTTTCTTCTAATAGTGCCCTGTTGAGGAAGCTAAGGTTGCTCTCTCGGCAATAAATGAAGCTTCCCTCTCACTCTCCCATTCTCTCATCTTTAAGAATTTGTAGTGAAAAAGATTCCCTTTGTAACCCTCATTTTTCCCTTTCGAATAAAAAAAAAAAAAAAAAAAAAAAAAAAAAGCAACCACCATATATGGATTTGAATAATGTTAGTGTGAAAGGCGACTCCCTGGATATAATATTTGCCCTCCCCAATAAGATAGGGCAATCATTATGATTGGCAAATTCATTTGATAATCCAAGATCGATGCGATTAATTTTTAAGTAGATTTTTCAGATGGATTGTTTATAAAGTTTATCGCATCGCATCCCCAATTGATCTGCATAGAATTTGGCTAATAGCAGAACCAGCCAAATTATCTCGTGGGATCTCTTCATGCCATGACTGTTGGATTTAATGATAGATAGAGACAACATCATGGTTGGTGTCCCAGAAAATGAACTTAGTAGTTGAAGACTTATCAAAAGGAATTTAATTTAAAAGATTTTTGGGGTTACCATCGTGTGGTCCTTCACTCATATTGGATTAGATTGTTGGTGGCTTCCTTATTGTTTGATTGATTTAGACCCTTCATGTTCTTCGAATTGAAATCAATAATACAATACCAATAATTTGAATTAGTATAATTTTGAGATTATTTTATTAGTGTGATATATTAGTTAGTTCGATCCCTACTATTGGATTCATACACTCATCCATGCATTGAACAATCATGATCAAAAGCTTGTGCAGACATACATTATCATGCAGTTGAAGGGAGGAAGACGTTTGAACATCTTTAGTAAATGTTATGGACTTTCGTTGTATTGTTCACACAATTAGAGTCCATCTATATGATCATTTACATTATGAAAGGTGCTCTTTGATTATTCCATCTCATGCACACAAGATCGAGATTCGAGTCCATATCATTTACATTAATGTATTATGATCAAAAGCCTCACACACGTCATGCACGTGCACACTGGCATTGACAAAGGAAGAATATACATGCCCTCCAAATTATCACTTTATGGTCTCCAGCCAATCGAGTTACTTATTGGAGATAATATTATGGTCTTTTAATTACATGCATGTGTGTGGATCTACGTAATTTTATATTTACACAAAGTCAATCATGATATATAACTTGATAATTATTATTATTTTTTTATTAAAAAAGAAAAAAGAAAAAAGAAAAAAGAGTTTTCAGGTGTTAAAATGATTAGTAATAATAGCAATAATTGCGATGCAATAAGGGAAAGATTGAGGCAGACCTTCAACCCTTTGGGGGTGGTTTCGGCCACCCCCAAGCCGACCAGATGGGGTGGCCATGGCCAAAGGCGGTGTGGCTACGGCCACCCTCAATTTTTTTTTTTTTTTTTTTTTTTTTTTCAATATATATAATTAAATATATATTTTTTAATGTTTTTTTATTTTTTTTAAAAAATTAATTATATGGACACGTGTCAATTTGTGATTGGTACTAATTTGTGATTGGTACTGACGTGACGTTTCATTAAATTTTGGACGAAATTTAGACGGATGTACCATCTCTATCTTTATGCAAACTAGATATACCTCATGTGATAAAAAGTAAACTACAGGGGGCAAAAAATAAAGAAATTAAACCATAGGGGTGAATAAGGTACGTATTTAACCATATAATATATATTATAATTAAAAGATTTTTTTTATTAAAATAAAACTTTTGGATAATTAAAATAAAGATAAGTACTATTAAAGTTGTAAAGTTGTTTTGGTTGATGGGGATACCTCAACCATTCTAATACATTATTGAGTGGTTGTAATTGATTACAAGCCTAGGAGTTCCCCTTTCTACTTCGGCGTTTTTCATGACATAAAATGCAACACAAGACCAAGGAGATTTACTCTTACGAATAATGTCTTTGGCAAGTAAATCAGCAATTTCTTTTTGGCAAAAATCTAAAATTTCAGCATTCATTTGAATGGGTCTGACTTTAGTGGGAATTTTGTTTTCAGAAAAATTTTTAATATAAGGTAAAGAAACAATGTGCTTCTTCCTGTGCCAAAAAGCAGTAGGAAAATCAGAGCAAACAAGGTCAATGATACGGTTATTAAAAGAGGCAATTTTGGATTGTAATAACTTATCAGAAAGTTGTTCAGCAATCTTTTTATATTTAACTTCTTGTTTTAAAAAATTTAAATGTTTAGTTTTAGCAGAGATAATGTTAAAATGACCAATATAAATTTCAAATTTGTTTGAAAAATAGAATTTTACTTCAAATACACTAGTTGTAGACCATGCATGCGTGAAGACCTATAAATAGGTCGCATGGTGGATCAATTGTGAGAGCAGAAAAACTTGAGCTTCTAATTATAACTTACAAGGCACAAGCTATTCTTTTTCCTAATTATAATGGAGCAAAGTCGATCATCATCATCTTCCCAAATTGAGGCTCCAACTTATGGGAAGTATATAACCATTCTCACCATTGATGGCGGTGGTATCAGGGGGATCATCCCTGCTGTCATCCTTGAATTCCTTGAATCCCAACTTCAGGTATAACTCTACTTTTTCATATATATATATATATATTCCAAATCCAAGACATACATGCACGTCCATGCATGCACATGATGTCTACATTATTATTATTAGTTCTGGATTTCAATGGTGTATAATTTTGGTTGCAGGAGCTGGATGGCAAGCAAGCAAGGCTTGCAGACTACTTCGATGTGATTGGTGGGACAAGCACAGGTGGTCTTGTAACCGCCATGTTGGCTGCTCCAGATAAACATAATCGTCCTCTATTTGCCGCCAAGGAGATCAAGCCCTTCTATCTCGACCACTGCCCTGAGATTTTCCCACAGTAGGTACACTTAATTGCTAGTCATTTCCTCACATATATATGCAATTACAAAGATATATTAGATAGTGCATGAAAGCTTGAGCACTGTTATATACATATTAAGCTGATCATGATAATTTTCTGCTTTCAATTGCAGGGGCAATGTTGGACCACTTGGAATTGTAGCCAATTTACTAAAAAAACCCAAGTATGATGGGAAATACCTTCTTGGGATCATAAGAGAGAAATTAGGTGAAACTCGGCTGGGGAAAACCTTGACCAATGTTGTTATTCCTACATTTGATATGAAGCTTTTGCAGCCTACCATTTTTTCATCCTATGAGGTCTCTCTCTCTGAAAAACATAATAAAATAAACAAAGACATGCAATGAGTCGACAATGAATTTATGTGGTTCGGTTAATTTGATGGGCATGCATGATGCCTCTCCTAAGTAAATTTTAAGGTACTTAACTTGCAATTGGTGCATGCAGCTGAAAAAAATTCCCTATTTGGATGCTCAACTGTCCGACATTTGCATTGGCACTTCCGCAGCTCCGACTTATCTCCCTCCCTACAAATTCAAGAATGAAGATAAAGAATTCAATCTTGTTGATGGGGGTATTGCTGCAAATAATCCGGTATATAACTTATTATAACAACAATTGTACTTCTAATTAATTGGAAAATACCAAAGAGAAACTTCCATTTTACTCCTACCTCTTATAGTTCCAGACATGCATGAGAGTACTGTCACATTTTTTTATTTTATTTTTTATATGACGTAACAGTGCCATGCATGTTAAGGAGTAGAGAAGAGGGAGTGAAATAGGAATGTTTCTAGCATATTAATTAGTCTTTGTAATATTTAAGCTGACCTATCTGATCAGTTTAATTTGTTCGTATTTTGGCACCATGATCCAGACATTAGTTGCTTTAAACCAAGTGAGCAAACAGGTGATTGAGGGAAATCCTAATTTCTCGTATATCAACCCAATGGACTTTCGCCGGTTTCTAGTAATCTCAATAGGGACCGGCTCAGAAAAGAAAAAACAACCATATGATGCTGACAAGGCAGCCAATTGGGGTAGTCTTTGCTGGGTATATCAAGATAATTCTGCCCCATTGGTGGATATGTTTCAACAAGCAAGTGCAGATATGGTTGATTATCATATCTCCGTGGTGTTTCGAACTCTTAATTGCAAGAGCAAGAATTATCTCCGTATTCAAGTAAGCTTTAACAAAACGAGCTCCATCGTTTATTATTTGAATGAGAAATAAATTAAATGGTGTCAATAATTTGCTTGTGTTTTATATATATATATTCTCCTCTAAAATATAGATAAAATATTGTCATTAATCATTTATCTATTTGAATGATATTTATCTCCCTAAATAATATTGTGGTCAGGATGATACATTGGAAGGGACAACAGCTTCAGTTGATATTGCTACAAAAGAGAACCTGGAGAAGCTTGTGAAAATTGGGGAAAAGCTATTGAACAAACCAGTGTCTAGGGTGAATTTGGAGACTGGTCAGACTGTACCGATCGAAAATGGTGGCACTAATGCGGAAGCCCTGAAAAAGTAGGCAAAAATGCGCAAGCACACAGATGCACTTGTGTTATATATCATAATAATTGTTTTAATGACCGTAAAACATTAACGTTTATTAATTAATTGTAGTACTAATTATCGATAGAACTGGCCTATCCCTTGCAGGTTGGCACAAAAACTTTCCCGGGAAAAGAAACTGCGAGAGGAAGAAAAGGAAGATAGAAAGAAAAAATCATCAAATACAAACAAGTAAATTAAAGGGGATCATTTGCTGTTTTTACTAATGCTATCAGCCTACTCGATCAGTTTGGCAATAATAAAATATTTTGTCTTTCCTTCCAAATAATGTAATCTCCTAAGAGACAATTAATTAAGGAGTATCTCTCCTTAATTTAAAATAAATAATGTATTCCCTTATGGGAAATTAGGAAGTATCTTTCCTTTCAAATAATGTAGAAAATTACTTCTACAACTTGTAAGAGTTTTTATATAAGGTTATTGAATAAAAGGTATCCTATAATTTTATTTAACATATTTCATCTTCTAGCCAATTTGTTTTTATTTTATTTTATTTTATTTTCTTATCACCATATCTCCTAAACTTTCTAATACCACTGAGCCCATTCCAAAGTGGTTAAGGAGAGATTGATTGAAAATTTTCAGTTACAAGAGGGACCTAATGGATCTGGTCGTGTAGATGTTATTATGGATTATGAAGATCGATGATCATGAAGTTCCATTAATTGGTGTTGTTGCATTTGCCTAATATATTTAATAATTAGGCAAACAAAGCCTAGTTATAAGAATGATCAACAAAATACTCATTTAATTATTGTCCATGAACTTGGTTTTGTGATGACTATATATATTAAATTACCACTTATCCTAAAAATTTAAGTTGATAAAAAGAGATAAATTTAATCATTATTTTAAGAGGCAACATTGACCTTTTCCAAAATTCTTCGCCATGCATCCTGTTGGTTGGTAAAATATCGGTCAGGTACCCAAAAGAAGTCATATTTTCATACTATAATTTTGACCCAATTCCTACCTTTGTGGTTTCAAAATGTGCCTTTTAGACTGAATTCCTAAGTGCCAAACAAATATTGATTATTGGCGACTTGAATCTGTTCATGTTATATAAGATTTTCGATAGCTTTCTGCCAAACATTCCATACGACCCGAGAAAAACCTTTTAGAGAACGAATGAAAAATTAATCAATGAAAGCAAAAACCAAATAGAAACAAACAGATGAAGTACTATACACTCAATTTCAGGCACCAAGATATATTTTATACTTGTAGAAAAAAAAAAAAAGATATATATTTTTTGTCTCGCTGATATATTTTTACTGCATAGACCCTAGCGTATTAATATATATTATCTTCATGACCTCAGTTTCCTTGTGAAAATTACCTTCCACTGAATTAAATAGGATTTTTTTTTTTTTTAATGAATATTTATCTAATTGCCAATTCTATATATATATATTGACAAAGATATACATTGTGTCAGAAACCTTACGGATGAGAGCGATCTGTTATATATATATTAACCCAATCAAGCATTTTTTTTTTATTTTATATTTGTTTTTCACGTTTATCATTTACTTTCCGTGTTGGAAGCTTACTTGGCATTTATACGTACGTACGTTGAGTTTGGCCAAAGAGGGGGCCCAGCATCTCTTAAGCAACACGGCACAAATAAAATAATTAGAATTAATTAGACGAAATAAAACGAAGAAGGAGCACTTAATTACCAAAAACAAATTTAAAGACAAGAAGCAGGAATATAACACCCAACAAAATTTTCTCTCATTTGGTTTTGTGTTTAAAATTAAATTAATCAATAATTTCTTTTTTGGTCTTTGCAAATTTTCACCCAGTCATCAAATTTGACCAATATATAATAGAGAACATATATATATAGAAAACTCTCTGTTTTTCATCTTCATTATTTACTTTGATATTTAAGAAATAAAACACACACACACACAGTGTGTGTGTGTGCTAAATGTAAGATATGTTTAAAGTGCGATCCATATGCCACATCGATCTGATTTAGTGTAGTTTAATTAAATACAAATTGAAGGTGATTGATATTTTATTCACATGAAGACATAATTAATGGAATTGATGATCGAAATTGGAATTAAGTTCAATTATTTAATGTGAGAAATAATTGAAGTAAAATTCTGATTGAGGGTTCTTAATTAATTAGCTAGTTTATAAATAAAGAGCCTCTAATATTATAGCCAAAATTTCTCTAAGAATAAAATTGGTTCAGTACTGGGATTTTTTACATGGAATTAATTAAGCGAGCTTGAACAATATTATAATTTTTTTACTGATAAATTATTTTATCAGTAAACCCAAAATTATAATTTTTTTGAAAGTAAAAATAAAATTTAACTTGCATGGGGACTTGTGGCCGGTGACATGTCCATACAAAACCAAAAATAAAAAACAAAAAAAATGGCATTGGCCGCCCAAGGAATCTCCAATGAAGTCAATAGCTGATTCAGCCCCGCCCGCGCGTAATGATCCCCCCAAAAAAAACACATCTATAGCACATACGCAAATGTTTATCGTGTTCAACATGCACGTACCAGGGTCAAGGGGTATTCCGATGATAAGTGCTTTCGTTGAAAATAAAATAGTTAATATTTAAATGTTTACCACGTGGAAGTTAAATGTTGCATGATATTTACCAATTTACCATGTGGAAGTTCAATGTTGAGAAGACATTTCTGACAAGTGCGTTGCACTTGGACCTGGTTATATACATAGACATAGTAACTAGTAGTCAACTTTCTACATGTCAGACATGATACGTCACAATCATAAATGATGAATTTGCTCTCTCGTTTAATTAATTAAAGTAAAAGTTGGTCAAGTTTGATGACCTTTTTTTTTTTTTTTTGGAGCGTGATCCATGAGATCGATGGCTGCAGGAACTTGGAAAGCGAGAAAGATGACTATAAATTCCCTAAGCTTTTATTAAAGGGACATCAAGAATTCAAGATCATCTTAGAAAAAAAAAAAAAAATTCAAGATCACTAAATTAAAGTTCTCTTTCTCTCTCTCACACACACACTTAATTAGCTGCACCCTCGATCAGTACGTAGTCCCTCATGGAAGCAACACTACATGCACCCCTCCAGCCTCCAAGTTATGGAAACCTGGTCACCATTCTCAGTATTGATGGAGGTGGAATCAGAGGGCTTATCCCAGGAACTATCCTTTGTTTCCTCGAGTCTGAGCTCCAGGTACAATCAATTAATATAAATTAAGTAAAATTTAATTATTCAAGTAGTAGTAGAGCTTAATTATTTACTATTTTTGGGGATATATATGATGGATGCAGAAGCTGGATGGTGAAGACGCAAGAATCGCGGATTATTTTGATGTGATTGCAGGAACAAGCACGGGCGGTCTTGTGACAGCCATGCTAACGAGCCCCAATGAGAAGAAAAGACCTCTGTTTGCTGCCAAGGATATTAAAGACTTTTACCTAAATCACAGTCCTAAAATCTTTCCACAATACAAGTAAATATCATGAATTCCATGCATGCATGAGATCGATCATCAAAGTGTCATGAATATATATATAAAGCAATTATTTGATTATTAACGTGATGTCATGCATGTTTACAATACAGTTTTCCGTTGTTTAATTATGCTACAAAGATTATCAAAGCTCTTTCCGGACCAAAATACGATGGGAAATATCTGCATCGCCTTGTGAAAGAAAAACTTGGAAGCACAAGATTGCACCAGACATTGACAAATGTTGTTATCCCAACATTTGACATCAAGCGACTCCAGCCAACTGTCTTCTCCAGCTTCGAGGTTCAAACTTCTTCTCCCTACTTACCTCCCAAGTCCCAAACTTAAATGTTACGTAAAACGACGTCGATCAAGTATATATAATTATAAATATTGAGCTGAAGGTCGAATATTTTGGTTTTCTGTGCATGCAGGTGAAGAAAAACCCAAGCTTAAATGCGTTGCTTTCAGATGTATGCATTGCCACCTCAGCAGCACCCACTTATCTTCCAGCTCATTACTTTGAAACCAAAGACTCCGAAGGGAAAGTGAGAGAGTTTAACCTTATAGACGGTGGCATCGCTGCAAATAATCCAGTCAGTATAAATAAATCCAATTAATTTCATATATATATATATATATATATATATATAATTATTTTCTCTTTAACTTACTAAATTAAATAATTTGTACGTATATATAAGGCTTTACTTGCCATTGGCGAAGTAACAAAGGAGGTGACTAGAGGAAGCCCTCACTTCTTTCCTATAAAACCGATGGATTATGGACGATTTCTGGTGATTTCAATCGGAACAGGATCTTCCAAAGCTGAAGAGAAATACAATGCGCACGAGGCAGCCAAGTGGGGTATCTTAAATTGGTTAACTAGTAATGGTTCCACCCCAATAGTTGACGTTTTTTCTCAAGCAAGTGCAGATATGGTGGACTTCCACCTTTCTGAGGTTTTTCGAGCCCTTCGCTCTGAGAAAAGCTACCTCCGAATTCAGGTATATATCTTTTGAACAATAATAATAATAATATCGATCAAATTAATTAAAGCTTTCGATCGTTTAATTTTTCTTCTTTATAACCTCTTGAGCGATGGATGCAGGATGACAAATTAAGTGGGAAAGTATCATCCGTAGATATAGCCACAAAGAAGAACTTGGACGATCTTGTTGAAGTTGGTGATGAATTGCTTAAGAAACCAGTTTCTTGGGTAAATTTGGACACTGGCCTTAACGATTGCACTTCTGGTCAAGAGACTAATGAAGAGGCTCTCATAAGGTATATAATGTTGATTAATTAATTTCTACTATTTCTCTGGTAATTAATCCTAGCTAGCTTAATTGGTATAATAATTAATGATCAAAACCTAATTAATTTGTCGCAGGTTTGCGAGACTACTCTCCCAAGAGAAACGGCTTCGCCATGCTAAGTCTCCCCACGTAAATGCTGCAAAATGATCCATATATGATATCAAAATGAAGCAGTTGGATTCTTTTAAACTGATATCAAAATAAATTATTTTTATCGAATGGAGCTTGCACAAATTGTAGCCTATTTCAAGGCATTGTTTGGCATTAATTCATTAGACATGTGCTTTGTTATGTGATTTTTAGATTGAATAAGAACCTCTATAGAAGTTTTCTTTGTATTTTTCGAACCTTAAGTATTCTCGTTGTTAATATTTTAATTAAATAATTAAATTTACTTATTTATATTAGCTTAAGTTTTTGAGATCAATATATAGTACGTGATTTAACATAGTATCAGAAAACCAGAATTTTCTATTAGTTTACCTCGTATT
Source organism: Corylus avellana (assembly GCF_901000735.1). Lineage (NCBI taxonomy): Eukaryota > Viridiplantae > Streptophyta > Magnoliopsida > Fagales > Betulaceae > Corylus > Corylus avellana. The sequence goes on from NC_081546.1 coordinate 29,989,991, forward strand.
TTCTATTAGTTTAAGCTTTTGAAATAAATGGTGATTTATTAATGATCTTGAATTAATCAAGTGTTAATGCCTTCATTCCTAGTATTCCGAGCAAATCAACAAGTTTAAAGAAGGAAATTAACATATTCAAGATTGTTTATCTTTCTTTTTGCCTGACTCTCAATATATTCATAATTAAAAAAAATATTTGGATATATTAGAATTCCAATATAACCACATTTTTTTAACTTATTAATAAATCCAAATCTACAAATAGAGTACATGTACTGGATCCACAAATACTTAAATCTACATTAATCATGCATCAATTTCATAAATCCACTAACTTAAATTTTGTACGGAGTTTTGGTTGTGCACCGCACAAATGAATGTGTTTTTAAACAACCCACAGTTGATGAGATCTATATGTTGAGATTATATTTTGTCCCATACCCAAACATTAAGGCTGTCGTACACTTCATATCATAACTTGGTCTACCCCTTTCTATATTACTGGAGCCCATTAATGTCTCCACTGTTTATATATAAAAGAAACCTACCTCTTTTAATTAACTCTGATCCTTTATATGCAATTGTCCAAAATATTCATTGGCAAAACCATCCAACGTATGCATGATGATCAAAACTTGTGCCCGGGCCCCAAAGACCACCAAATCTTTGGTCTTGGCCATATTGTATGAATCACGTACGTGAATCATTTCTACAAGCTTGGGCTAATTTTTGCCACAAATTCGAACCAAATTAAATAACTTAGAATATCATGATGACAACCTCTAAATAACAATTATCCTAACATATGAGGTCATTGGGCATAAGGTTTATCACGTGGGACTCACAGTACTACCCTACACGTACTCTGGCCCATAAAACAGACAAATTAATCAAAAACCTATGAGAAGCAAAAATAATCACATTCCATGGATAATAAAAAGACCACATGCATTGTTAGGTTTTTCTAATTCGGTGTCCAAAACTTCAACTTTTATTGGGAATTAAGTAGTTGTGTACTTAGGTCTAGCTACAAGTGAAGATCATGATGAAGATTCTTCAAAACATCAAGTAGTACTACAATTGATGTTCAGACATGGACAATATTGTTTGGATATGAGACATTCTAGAGATCGAGTACCTGTTCCATATGGTGTCCAGACATATTAGCGAATATGTTCATTATGAAAGACTAGTGTGTGGACATGGATAGAGTTGTCCGGACATGAGAAGCTTCTTTGAGCTGTTCAGTCATGCCTAGCTAGGTCAAACGACAAATCAATCCATACAGAAAATTTCAGAGATAGACTTACGAAAAATTGAAAAAACATGTCTTTTAGATTATCACTAGAGAATTTATTTCATGATTCATTAGAATCTTTCTATTCATAGAATTAATTGTTATGGTTCATATAATATACTTCTTTTTCCTTCCCACAACATGACAATTGTTTAATGAAACTATTGTACGTGTGCTTGTCCCACTAGAATGATTGATGAATATATAGATTAAAAACTTAAACTTTTTTATGTTGGTAATTAATACGCATAATCAAAAGGATCACTATCTTATAAACAGGTGCTGACAAACATATATGCCATAACCAATAAAGAAAAATATTCAAGTTAAAACTCAATGTGGACTAATCTTTATGCTGATCATGTGCTACAAGATGTTTATCTCTTATATGGTTGCATTGTACTTGGTTCTATGCTTTATCTCATGGTTACAAGTTAATGCTATAGCTAATAGGTTACCACACTCTTGCCAGCACGATCATTTTGTGAAAATAGATTTTTCATTTTGCAGGCGACAGGGAGCCCAATAGGAAATATATGCAGCTTAAATGGAGCCTCATATATGCAGGAATTTTATCCATTCTCGAAATGGGTGCCCTTCAGAATAAATATCTTCACCTGTAATCACTGGCCTTCCAACACACTATTATATGTTTCCAGATATACTCTAAATATTGCCATTTGGGTACGTATATGTATATATGTTTGGCATTGACAGTTTAACAGAAGGCAGATCCTCATGTTCCGAGAATCTCAGATGAGTTCAGTGATATTATCGGAAACCTTTAGGAGGATTGTGATCAGGGACGGAACCAGCTTTGAATTTGGAGGATTCAAGGCTAAAAATATTTTGGGGAGGGACCAATTGACAAAAAATACCTTAAATTATTATTTTTTTACCTTTATTTTTTTATTTTTGCTTAATTTTTTTTTTTTTTTTTTTGTAATTTGGGGGGCACTATGGCCACGGCCGATCCCCACTAAATCCGTCTCTGATTGTGATATGTACACTCATGATACTTACAGCCATTTTTAGGCCGGGATGAATTATCATCTTGATTTTGTAGATTGTTTTTTGTTTTTTTGGATGAATGACTAGATCTTTCATATATCAATGAAAAGTACAATTCACTCTAGCTTTTTAAACTAGAAACTCAAGGAAACAAAACAAGTCTCCTAATAATTTAAACTGGAAACTATTATATACATCGCTTCATCCTCTCCCTGATGCGGGTAACAATATAGCAATTACAACAGCTACAAAAACTAAGTGATGTAGATCGAGGGTGGAATTCACACCTAATGAGTTTTACTAAAAATGTCATACCCCAAGTTTCAGACATTGGATTAGAGCAAGTTTGGTGGCGTTCGATTCAAAGATCTACAAAGTCATGTTTCACGAGGTTTTGCTAATTTTGATGTTCACTAGGTCAAAACGAGCTACCAAATGAATATTGGAAAGTTTGAAGGAAATAAAGGTAAGAATTCAAGAAGGAAAGACTTGATTGCTCTATTGGAGACTTTAATAAAAATTGTATTTCGGAAAGACTTGATTGCTCTATTGGAGAATTTAATAAAGATTTTATTCCAACAAATCAAATAATCCAACAATCAAAAATATTCTATTTTATTATGGATAGAAATTTCCTCCAAACCGGTACATTAAATTTAGTCTAAATTAATAAACTGATACTAATGAGGTTAAGAATTTAATGTGCCTTTTAAATGTTTATAAACACTTTGCACAGTTTTACATGGGTTGGAGGATATTTCTTCCATACCGATTTGGCTGAAATTTATGTCCTTTTATTATTTCAGTTCTTTAAATTAGAGTTTTATTTGATTGTCATTTTTTTTTTTTATTCTAGAAATTTTTATAATATGCTTAGGTTTACTTTACTTTTTACTCCAAGTTTGCTGGTCGTTTGTCTCAGCAACTAGCTTCTAGCAAGCGACCAGCCTCGTGGCCCATGCCCTTTGGTTCATTTAAATTTAGCCAACACCTTCAACTGGCCCACTGCCCCAAAGCAACTCCTTGCAGGCCCACCTCCAACAGCACAGCAACCCACACAGGCATGCAACAGCTCCACCAATGCCCAGCCAGCTCCTTGCCACAGGTACAAACATTGTAGGCGTAGCACAGCACCCCATTGTCCACTGCAGCGAGCAATCTTCAGGCAGGTGGCTTGGGCAGCGCCCATTAAAAAGATTCCGACCATAAAGTCTAAAATCAAAACATATTATAGCAGCTGCAGTATTTTCAAACCACCATTCTGCAGAAAATAAAGTCTCAACATCTTCAACCAACCACAGCCAAAGCACTAGATATATATCTACAAGAGAGACATCTAAAGAGCCAACATAGGATCCAAATTAGCAATTCTACTTAGACCCAGACTTCAAACTACTCATAATATCCAAAAATCCCACTTGACACATAATTCTTCATTTTCCTCTTACTCTTCTTGAAGCAGCCCTTTGACAGAACCCGAGTCCTGACTTCCCAAATTATTTTCATCATAATTCTCTCCACAGTCAACAATTGGTTCCCATGTTTAACATTATTCCTCTCTCTCCAAATGTTATATACTGTAGCACTCAGCACCAACTTGCACAATACAGCTTTCAAGCTTTTCCCTTCCAATTCCGATCCTCTCACCCAATTCAACAATTTCATCCCAATTGTTAAAATATATATAAAATATAAAATACTAAAATATAAAAGAGAAAGAAAAGAGAGCGAAAGCGGAAAGAGACGTATGGGCTACATCTTGTATATTCACTATATCAATCAATATTACATAACTCTCAATTTATAGAGAGACAATGAGTAGTGAGCAAGAAACCCAAATTAAACCCTAAAATACATAAAGAAAGAAATAAACCCTACATCACAAATTAAATAAACGAAATATAAAATATTTTAACAAAGGAAATAATATATTCTAACATCCCCCTCAAACTCAAGGTGTAAGCTTGAATTTGGAAAAGAGAATAAATTGAAAGCATCTGAAGTCGATGGTTGGATCAAGACAATGCCGGCGAGAAAGGTTGAAAATGACGGCCGGAGAAATACCGGAGAATAGAGACTGACAATGACGGTCGAAGAACGAAAACTAGTCATTAAATCCCTTGAAGGGCCAAACCACATTGTGCCAGGGTTCGCCAATAACAAAGACGAGAAAGGCTGAAAGTGACTGCCGGAGAAATACCGGAGAACGTAGACAAGCCACTAAAAGAATCCGATGAAGGGCCAAGCCGCAACTGACAATGAGGCCAGAGAACGAAAACTAGCCGTTAAAATTCCCGTGAAGGGCCAAAACCGCATTGTGCCAAGATTCGCCAATGAATAAAGCCGTGGATCACAACAAAATTAAGAGATCATCATAAGAGAATGCTAGAAAACACCATAGAAACATCATAAGACTTTTATTAAAAACCACAGAAATAGAATCGTAGCTTTGATACCATGTTAAAATATATATAAAATATAAAATACTAAAATATAAAAGAGAAAGAAAAGAGAGCGAAAGCGGAAAGAGACGTATGGGCTACATCTTGTATATTCACTATATCAATCAATATTAATTACATAACTCTCAATTTATAGAGAGACAATGAGTAGTGACCAAGAAACCCAAATTAAACCCTAAAATACATAAAGAAAGAAATAAACCCTACATCACAAATTAAATAAACGAAATATAAAATATTTTAACAAAGGAAATAATATATTCTAACACCAATCATAAGGAGGGTTATCCATTAAACACTTTCCCATATTTCCCATCCAAGATTTTGTAGATTCTTGTTTTCAATAAGGCCTCAAAAACTAATTATGTCTCTTAATTTTTTGTTTTTTGAATATTTACTCGATGTTGCATAACTACATTAATGTTTATCAAGTTGGAAGTAATTACGTAAGCAAGTGCAGGTACGTACTTTGTTGAACTCTCGATTTCTTCTGAATACTTAGTACTTGGACAATATGGAAGATGTCAATTGATCCTATCAAACTGTATTAAACTAACCTATTTATTTAGTTTTACAGTTTAGGAAGATGGTTAGCTGGTAGCTGGTTTGTTATCCTTCATGCACGTGTTAAATGTGCATCACATGCAATAAATTCAGTTAGATTAGTTTCTGATTAGTTCGATTAGTTTCTGATTAGTTAGCATGATAATCTAGTATACATACAGAGCATTGCTCCATGTAATCTTTATCGAGTAAAATGAGAATCAGTTCTTCTCTTTCATTTTGTTTTCTTGTTAGATCCCATACCAAGTTCTGGTGATACAACAAGAAGTTGCTACGATGCCTAAGTCAGTAAAAGTTTATCATAAGAAAAGTAATTAAGTACAAAGGGTAAAGTGTGTGGCTAAAATAATGGGCGTACAGCTAAATGTTAAATTACCACTTACTTTAAAAGTTTAAGCCGATAGTCAAAAAGAGGTAAATTTAATCATTTAATCAATACTTTAATGCTAAATCACCCACCGTGTTTCATGGTTGATTTCTTGAGGTGCGCCACCTTTTACGAAATCAAAAGATTTACATGTTAACAAAGCTTAATTTGATTATATATATAATAGCCACTTGATAGAATGAAATAGTTAGGCCTAGTACTACTAGTCCCAATTCCCACGTTGGTTTGCCTAATAATTCTTACCTAAAATTCTTCAAGTCCAACCTACCATTCTAAAGTATTGACACTTGCTATTCCATTTTTGCGCAAAGGTAGAAAACATTGGAACATAGAATTTTTTATTTGTTTACTCTGATTTATCTACAAGGATGACAAGTAGGACTTTGTAGGACTCGTTCAGTTTGAACAATTTATAATTAGTATTATATCCAATATGTATAACACAATTGGATCAACTTTGAATCATGTTTTCTATTGACTTTTTCATGGGCGTTATCCCCTCCACATGCTTGGTTGGAACATGGTCGATCAGCAAGAAGAATATATGAATCTATAAATACCCAAATTCTTCTTAAATTGATATCAAGATCAAAGAACCCTAGCTCTCATTCAAAGGCTCTTAAATTCTCTCTTTTCTTCTCTCTCTCTCTGTGATAGATACCTGCACCTTAAATAATTCGATCTCCATGGAAGCAACTGCTGCTAGTAGTGTAGCCCTACAGCCTCCAACTTATGGGAACCTAATCACCATTCTCAGCATTGATGGCGGTGGAATTAGAGGGCTTATCCCAGGAACTATTCTTACTTTTTTAGAAGCTGAGCTTCAGGTTAGTCTCATGCAATTCCATGCATTCCAAACTAATTTGTAATGCACATTTCAGTGCGCTAGCTGATGATCAATTAATATATCCCGCATTTCATTTTTAATTAATTCTTGTTAGTTTGACTCATAATGATGCACCATATTAATAATTGTTTGTCTATGTATATGTTACTGCAGAAGATGGATGGTGAAGAAGCAAGAATCGCAGATTATTTTGATGTGATTGCAGGAACAAGCACAGGTGGTCTTGTCACTGCCATGCTAACAAGCCCAAATGAAAAGAACAGGCCCTTGTTTGCAGCCAAGGATATCAAGGACTTCTACCTAAAACAAGGTCCTAAGATCTTCCCACAAAACAGGTAAAACTTATTACTATATTCAATTCCATGAGATCAATAACATATATACTATGCAACAGTACTTGTACATTTCAGTCATTAATTAACATGAATATATCTCTCATGGTTTTGAATTACGTACGTACAGATGTCCATTGCTTCCTCATGTTTCAAAGATAATAAAAGCCCTTTCCGGGCCAAAATACAATGGCAAATATCTCCATAGCCTTGTCAAGGAAACACTTGGAAACACAAGATTGCACCAGACATTGACTAATGTTGTCATTCCAACATTTGACATCAACCGACTCCAGCCAACCATCTTCTCCAGCTTTGAGGTTTATAAACTTAATTAATTCTAGTTATTAGAAACTGATAATTGCATGCATGATATGAATTAGTTAGAAAATGATCTTTGCTTTTCATGCAGGTCAAGAAAAACCCAAGTTTAGATGCCCTTCTCTCGGACGTATGCATTGCAACCTCAGCAGCACCAACTTATCTTCCAGCTCATTACTTTGAAACCAGATACCCCTCAGGAAAAGTTAGAGACTTTAACCTAATAGATGGTGGCGTTGCTGCAAATAATCCGGTACATATAAGCAATTTTTTTTTTTTAATTAAACTGAAATTATATATATAACATATTAATTAATTAAATATGTACATTAATGATGTAGGCTTTAGTTGCGATTGGTGAAATAACAAAGGAGGTGAGTAGAGGAAGCCCTGACTTCTTCCCGATAAAACCGGTGGACTTTGGAAGGTTTCTGGTCATATCGTTAGGAACGGGGTCTTCGAAAGCTGAAAAGAAATATAATGCGCACGAGGCAGCTAAGTGGGGTATTTTGAATTGGTTAAGCAAAGGTGGCTCCACCCCTATCGTTGATGTTTTTACGCAAGCAAGTGCAGATATGGTCCACCTCCATCTCTCTGCAGTTTTCCAAGCCCTTCATACCGAGAAAAGCTACCTCCGGATTCAGGTACTAATTGATTATATTATATATTATATTATCATTCATTAAGCCTTCATTTTGTGCTCAACTAATTAAATTTTCTTCTGTGCATGCCTCCAATTACAGGACGACACGTTAAGAGGGGATGTCTCTTCCGTGGATATCGCCACACAGAAGAATTTGGATCATCTTGTGAAAGTTGGTGAAGGATTGCTGAAGAAACCAGTTTCTAGGGTGAATTTGGACACGGGCCTTTTCGAGCCTTCTAGCAAAGAGACTAATGCAGAAGCTCTCATAAGGTACGTATATATATATATTCATTTTCTAACAATTTATTTGGGAAAATTAATTAGTCTATTAATGGAAACTTTATTATGTTCTTGCAGGTTTGCGAAAATACTTTCCCAAGAGAGGCTGCTTCGCCTAGCTAGGTCCCCCCATGGACATGCTGCAAATTCCAAATGATATTAATTAAACTGATCGGACTAGTAAACTCTTTTAGGGGCATATTCTAGCTAGAATAATATTTAAAATTTGAGGTGGAAATGTACAAACAATCCACCATTAATTTATTCGTTTATTGTTTAGTTTATTCAATAAAATCCCGGATGCATTTGGGATAATAATAACAAAGGTCGATGTAAGCACTTCTTGTTTGTTTTCCGTGGTGTGATTAATAAAAATAAGATACCTTTCAAATATAACTTTTACTGCATTTTCTTTTGTTTAAATATAAAATAAAATATAAGAGGGAGTAGAAGCTTATTTTGAGAAGATCGAGAGAAAGAAAAAGCCTAGCTAGCTACTTCCACCGTACCGTTATAATACCCATAATAATAAATTGGGATGAAATCTTGGTCGAAAGATATAACACATCAATATTTTCTCAACTATCTATTTTCTAAATGTATCATTGAATTTGTGAACCGGATCTTAGAAATTCAATAGTAGATTTACCCATCTACTGTACAGGGATGGGTAAAAGATGAGACATAATAATTTTTTATCATTTATCAGTTTGGACAATTGAAAAAATTACGAGAAATGAAGAAAATCATTATGCATCCTATTTTTCACCTCTCCGTATTCTAGATGGGCGAATTCACTATTGAATTTGCAAACGGAGTGGTTGGGAGATGAGATAACACATATATTGTAGTTTTGAGATGTGTTTGATATCATACTCCTACACATTTTTTGTCCATCTTTTTTTATAAAAAAAAAAAAAAAAAAAAAAAAAAAAAAAAAAGAAGCTATCATTAAATCTATGAAACCCATATGTGAATCCTATATATTTAATTGTGAAATTTGTTCATCTCTTATACGGAGATGAGCAAAAGATGAAAACCAAATATCTCTCGTAGTTCTTTAAATTACCGAACATAATTAAGTCAAATCTGTTGCAATATACTTGATAGAAATATATATGGGAAACAAGAAGATTTGAAAGAATTACAAGAATTGATTTGATCAAATATCCCGTACGTAGTTGCATGCATGAGCAAGAAAATAGAAGTCAACTTTTCGACCAATTATATTTTATATATTCGCTGCGTTGATTTTCACCTATATATCACTATCGTCTAGCGCCAGTCAAATTTGTATCTTCGCTTCACAGTATTCCTAAAACAAGGACGTGAAGAATTAGTGATATAATCCTTAATTGATTAGTCATCATCTAGATTCTAGGCTACCTATTTGTTCCAAGAGTATTATCAGCAATCCTTCTCAATCACTTCAATTAACCATCATATCCCTTTCCAAGTTGATTTTTCCAGGAAAAGCGACGTTATATATATATGAATATGATGACCACCTAAGACATCTCTGTTTAATGGGCCAGAAGGCCAAAACTATAGCTTAATTTGTGAAAGCAGAGTACGAGGTAGTGTGTCGTTCATTGGGCTTTTATTGGACCTCACAGTTAGCTGAAGTCGAAAGCCATTTTTATTTTTTTATTTTTTTTTTTGACATGTCTACATAAAAGGGGAGAGAGAGATCAATGTCCATCTCCAAGCTTCCTTCTCTCACACATTCACAAGAGAAATTGTCACGACAAGTCGTTACGTACCCATCCCATAAACCCACATTAATCTGGCTATTGCTGGCTGCTTCATCCAATTATTAATTCGACTAAAACTATGATATATATTCATATTGATCGATGACGATGTAAATAAATTAGATTAAGAAAGCAAGGAAAATAAATTGATAATACAAATACAAATTTAATAATCAGCAACAAAATTTAGAAAATTAACGATGGAGAATATATATCGATAATATATATCTCTGGTTAATTAATTAGTCTCATGATATCAAATTCCTATACATTAATTAATTATATTATATTTTGTCAACAAAAATGATCAATATATGTTATTCTAGCTAGACCTGGGATAGAATTCCCAACAAAGCCATTCTAACATCAATTAAATGTTTATACAACACCTTAACTCTTTCCTCTAAACCATCAATCCTTTCCTCTAACTCCCCACAGCTTCTCTGCAATTTCTCAACAGCCACACCCACCTTATAATTATGATTTCCAGATTTTATCTCATCCCGCAACTCCCTGGACGCCACTCTCAACTCCGTCAGCGTCATCGAGGAGCTCGATCTCTTGTGTTTCTCACTTTCCACCTTTACTTTCTTCTGCGTCAACCGCGGCCAGCTGCAGCAGCGATTAGACTTTAACGACAGTGCATGTCCGAGAAACCTGCATGCCATTAATGCGACAGCCTTGGACCCACTAAGGATCTCACCCAATTCTGAAACCGACGTCTTAGTAGCAGCGCTATGAGGTTGCCTTTGGCGGCTTAATAGCTTTCTCGTGCGTCGACTTCTTTCCATTGCCTCCTCGCATGACTGTAATGCGTTGTTGGCACGTGCTAATACGATTGCACTAGGCTGATCGATTTTCCCATCATCAAGCAAGTGTGAGACAACTCTCAATGATTCTACGTACTTTCGAATGATCTCTATTTTCTCCGAGAAATGATTGCATGCTTCGAGCATTTGAATGCTATCATGATCGAGGTACTCATCTATGGCTTTCTGATCCGAATGATCATCTCTAGTATAATAATTAGTAAGATTGGAGAGCGAATGGAGGGCTATCTTTTGGGTGGAAATGGAAGCTTCAAGCGTAAGAAGAAGCGAAGATTCATCATCATCATCATCAGTGTGTAGGGTATTGAGCTCCGCCGAGAGTTGTTGGTCGAAGGAGGTTCTGATGGGCAATGGAGTGACGGCGGGAGAAGCCAATAGCCTCGCCGGAATCCGGAAGGAGAGGCTTCGAAGCATTGCCGATGGCCTCATGATCTTTTTTTTTTTTCTGGCTTTGGTTCAAAGCAGTGGATCGAAGGTGTATATAATAAGGTCGATATCGGAGGTGGGAATTATATTATATATATTATAATTGGTGCTGCGTGTATCATTGGCGACCCGACCGCTACAAATGTCAAAAAACTATAAGCACAAACCTTATATTATATAATAAATAAGGTAATTAATTAATAGAAAGATGGATCTTTATGGATTGGTTGGTGTCTAATTTGTGAGATTAAAGCAAATAAGGGCAGTTGGGTCCCGGTTATTGAAGGTTGTGCCCTGGATTCCTTCATGATTGGGACAATGGATGGGGATCAGAGGGCACCAAATTATTGGATGACCATTTTTTTTTTTTTTTTGTGGGCAAATAATTGGATCGATGGCCATGATTGATGACAATTGTGAGCTGTCTTGGATATCGTGGTCCACCAGGAGCGAAGCACGTAGAAAGTGAGCAGGTCCCCCCCTACTCCTAGCCTGTTAGATGGATATATATATATATATATATATGCACAACTGCTGTTAAGTGCCAATTTGACGATTAGGATCAGTAATTAACAGATGATTCAAAATTTGCTTGAATAAATAAATATCATATCAATTTTTTATTAGTAATTTAAAAAAATAAAATTGCTGGAAATTTTTGTCTTCATTGAGACTAATTGGGACTCAGACGAAACAATTATCAGTTGAATAAACGAAAATGAAAATAAAAAGGATATAGCTAGATTAATGCTGTCTAGAACAGACATTGTAAAAATAAAAAATAAAAAAGAAGTAGGTCAAATATATATATATATATATATATATATATATATATATATATATAAGGCTGGTTTTGTTTGGATTTGGTTAGGGCAATGTAGGCCAATCCTTTTTGGGAATTAATTTGAATAATATATTTGTTGTGGGGGTGAGTTTGAAGAAAAGGAGGGAGGCCTAGGAAATGAAAGATTATAGATTTTGGGAAGATTTTATTAGTACTCTACGTACCAACAATACATGCTGCTAGTATCTCGATCCGACATCCCGTCGTGCCCACTGCCTATCCTCTCCACATGGCATGCACTCAAAGAGCAGCATTTGCTTAAGTTGTCTCTTTGCTTGCCACGTTCAACCTCTATACATTTCTCTATGCATATTTTAAATCTATTTGTCTATACATTCTTTTAAAGCAGGATGTAAAATGGAGAGAAGATTTTATTTTCTTCTATAACGGTATTACATATACCACATGGTGTATCATGTAAGTAAATAATTTAAAAAATAAAAATTAAAAATTAAATGACTGGATTTTATGTACACCATTTAAGTGCAATAAAATGTTAGTATAAGAAATTAATTAAACGTTTCACGGGATATTGACATTGTCTCTTCTAACATCCATTGATCTAATGTTAATTGTATGGCATTTAGTATAAGGAATTAATAAAATTAATGTTCTCACGGTGGTGCCAACTGATGATGTAGTTGATCGTATAGCCTACCTTGAACCACGTATGCATGTACGAGAGATAAATAACGAGATGAGAGGCTTGCCAAGTATATCTTTAATGCAAAAATTAGTAAGAGTGATTAGTGATTCTCTTTGAGTTTCTCACTTTTCATAGAATGGCTGCCTGTTCTTTCTTATTCGGAGTATATTTTCCCTTATACGACCTCGGTCATTTGTCATCCTCTGATACGGCACAATACTGGTCAAACTTGACATCAAATTTGTGTTCTTTAATGAGGTACGTCAAGTATTGCCCATTGGTGGAGTACGGTCTTGGCAAGATACCGACATCAAATCCCTTGCCTTCTAGCATGCAAGCTGTGGCTGTTATTTGATGTCAAGTGGTATTATGTGCTCACTAACAAGGTAAGGGCACTACATAATTTTTCATTAAGATAATGAAGTGGTTGGAATGAGTTAACAGCATAATTATTGTTTACGCCATGTCTCTCATTATCTAAATGGTTGATTTGTTGGTTTGTCCAACCCATCAAAGCTTGTGGCTTGGGCTGTTTTTAATAATAGGATGGTCATGTTTGTTTTTAGCTATTCGATATGATGAGTATTGTGTAAAGTTGGTGTGGTCCGAAACATAATTGTACCTCTCCATTGACTCATTGAGTACGTCATAGGTAAAACAATAAGTGAATATGAAAAATTTGTAGTAGATAATTAAGATTGCTGTTGATATGGCAGTTGGCAATTAATTGAATCTTGCATGTATTTATTTGTAAAGAATGCTCAATATGATTGAAAAACAATAATCTAAGAGTAAAGCTTCAGAAAAACTCGGACAATGTGTACTACAATGGATTAATAAACGAATAATTTATTACTCTTAGATTATGAGTAAATTAATTAATAATTAGGATTTAGTAAAATATGGGATATCTAAAGGAGAATAGATATGTTTAGAAGATGAGAAACACCGGGACAAATCATGTGTACTACAATGGAGTCCGGATACATGCATGTACAATGCCCAGCCGTACAGCAAATTGTACCCCCATTATTGATCCCCTTATTAAGGACTAATGCATGTATCTAAATTTAAAATTAGCCCACTACATAAAGCTTTAAATTGATTTAGCCACTCAAATCAAATCCATTTAAATAAACAAAAACACACCAGATTTTCTTTTCTTTTCTTTTTAAATGACAAATACTACTCTTTAAACTTTTTCTCCTTTTTGCAGCAGAATGGCACGTTCCTTACTGTTTTATTCTCCTTCCCGGTTACACAGGTGACTGGGATCCATTTATACAAGTCTCCCCTGTTTTATTCTCCTTTCTATTGTCTGAAGTGGGTATTTCCCTGAAAATATGGTCTCGAGGATTTCATCCATTCTGCTTCTGCTATTCATGGTGGTTTTTTTTTTTTTTAAGATTTGAGTAGAGAAATTATTGGATCGATTGGCTATTTATCGAACTATTTTCGGCTTTTCCCTTTCAGTGTTGCATTGACCAGGCTTGTGTCTTTGTTGGGATCCTTACGCTCTGTGTTGTAGCAATCCCGCCATCGATGTCACCAAAAGAGCAAACTATTGTATATTCAACTCCTCATATTGATGTTTTCCAGGGAAATTTCAAATCCTTAATCCAAAACAATCAGGAGAGCTCTACTAAAACTTCTAGAGACAACCTTTACTTAAACACAAATTTCACCAACATGCATGCCAGTAGACTCTTGTCATATATTACTTTTTAAACACAAATCACTACAACAATCAGAAGAGAGAGAGAGAGAGAGAGAGAGAGAGAGAGAGAAGAAGAAGAAGAAGAAGAAGACACCATCTGCATTCTAAATGCTTGTGTTATTATCTACATGTAGGGATGTAGGGAAAATGAAGAGAAAAAAAGAAAGCTAGTCATTGAACCCAAGAAAACTACAAGAACGAAAAAAAGGGGACCAATTTATTCCAAGGACTTCAGAAGCCTAAATAATGCAGCTGCTTCCCTAATACGCGAGAATTCAATGCAGAAAGCTTGAACTTCAATGAAAAGATCTTTGACTGCAAAGATGACAAACCACAGAGAGAAATCGGCAAATGTAACCATGTTTCTTCTACACAATCTAGTTATTCAATGATATAAAAAGCTTGTTTACATAAAAAGGCTTCCACCACAGCAAAAATCCTCATAGTTCACTCTAGCTAACAATGGTATATTCATACAGAAATAGTTCCACTAATTCCAAAGACACTAAAAACAGCAAAAGGAAATACAATAATTTATTCTATGGAAGAGTTTCTGGATCAATTTCTCAAATATCCATTATTTGATACAATATCCATTATTGTATCAAATAATGGATATTTGAGAAATTTATCCATTATTTGATAAATAATGGATAAATTATTATTTAATTTATAAACAAACATTTTACAGAAAACTAACATTTTACAGCCAAGTAAACCCTAACTGGTAAAATTCCAGCTTTACTTTTTTTCCAAATAGGCTCTCGGCAAAAGGACCATTGGAACATCTCTTCACTTACAGGGCTCCATTATATTTTTCTATGACCACTAGTTATTCCATAATTATTAATTTAACATTCTCTAATGAATTTTCAATAATTCAAAAAATGAATGTCATTCCAATCTTTTTCTCCAAATTCTTAGAATATTAGATTACTTCAAAAGATAGCCTCATATCATGTTTCAAACATGTTCTGATCATACATGCCTGTACCTAATGTCATCATCCAAAGTTACATCCCAAATCAGTAAGTAGCCAGCTGTCAACATGCTCTTAATATCCTTGAATTCATCTATGTTTCTTTTCAATCCAAACTTGATTTCAATCCAAAAATGAAACGGCTATATTACCAAGACATTGACATTTTGGAATCTGCTATGTTCCTAACACCATTTTTAAGTAATATTTATTAATATGGAATCAGGCAATGATTACTATAGTTCTGTGAGTGTGACCCAGCCATTCAAGTTTGCAAGGTAAATCATGCAAGACATCAAAATCACCTCAAGATAAATAGTAATTCAATCTGAAAATAGAAGGGAACACTCACCATTGATGATATTATTTCGGATAAGGCTTTGTAGGAAAACACATACAAGTCTCACAAGCCTGTTCTGCATGTATTTATCCTGGTGGAAAGAGAATGTTTCAAAATTTTCAATTGTACACGTGTCAAAATATATTAATTAATACAAACGTAAAAGGTTAAATTCCTATCCCCTTCCCGACTACCAAGATACAAGTTCAAAACAAAAGAGAATTTTAAATTGGAAAATGCTATTCTCACTCCATTTTCCTACAACTTTTTTTACTACATGACATGGCTGCTCATATAAAGTGAATAAAGTCGCTTATATGGCATTGACAAGTGATTCACTCATGCCCATGGCTACTCATATAAAGTTCTGATATAAAGTGAATAAAGTTGCTTATATGGCATTGACACGTGATTCACTCATACCCACCATGCATTTGAGGCGTGCAAATGCTGGTGAGACCACAAATACACTATCTCTTTAGTAGGTCTCAAAATATATCGTTCCAATGCATACATGGCATTCCATGCGACACTCCGCATCATGGAGTAGAATAATAAGCATATATCCAGCATATGGTAATTCAATAAAAGCAGGACAACAATGAGAATTTGGGAAATAGTTGCTGCATCATTCAGGGAGAACAATAAATCCTTTCCTATTTGCATATCTAATTGACAAACTTAGAAAACCCCTCCCACTGTTAGACTAATATCTAATTGAACAGTTATATTTTGAAGCCTCTGAAAGGGGGGGAAAAAAAACAGCCACCGTAATACTACTCTAGTCAAGCAGCCATTACAAGCACGTGTACATGTTTCACACTCAACCAGCCACCCTTCCATGCTTAGTATAATTTGAAGAAATAACCATGTGAGGTAAAGTGAAATACCTTGATGTTCTCACATGATGATATACAGTTAGTTATGTACATGCGTATGAACTCAGAGGGAAGTTCAACGGTTGTTGTAAGCCTGTTAACAACTTCCATCGAGTGTAGACTCATGTCCATACTCACAAGAACTGTAAAATATCTGGATACACAGATTAAAATCAAGAAAGAAAACAAATCTTGTAATGTCAGTAAGTGTAACAGCGCAGCAGAATAAAACAGTAAATCAATACACCAAGACATACTCTGCAATTTCAGGCGAATTTATCAATTTGGTGAGAACTTCAACTGCAATTAGAGGATTATTTTCCACCAGTTCCTGATTTAGGAAAAAAAAAACAGAGGAATCAAATAGCCAGGCAGAACCACTCATACTAACGGTCTTAATAAACTGTTTGATAGCATAAACACATACTGGTAACTTTCTAGGTGTTAGTCCACAATGATACACAAGCTTTGGGTCATTTGCCAACTCCACCAATACTTGCTGCACAATGAAAGGAGACATGCATAAACATATTTTTCTTCAAAATAATTGATGTAACATAATGAAAAGAACACAAAGCCCACAAACTTGCTGATAGGAACCCAAAGGTTTCTATCAATTGAAAATCAAAAAATAAAAGAAAAAAAAGGATAAATTTATCGCTTTGAGAGAATTGAACCTCCAATTGATCACTTTGAGGGGG